>NC_079148.1:68443972-68668365 GCF_945859685.1 Eupeodes corollae
ACTATAAGACTTGAAACTATTATGGCCAATGACCGACAATCTAAGCCAACAAACTATGGCTACTGGAATTTAATTTTATGGATTTTCAGTTCAGTTAAAATGTTTTTTGTTTTTTTTTTTTTTTTGTTTGTTTGTATCTTTTTTAATGGGGAAGATACGTTGTCGTTGCGCAGATTCCATCATCATTGAGCTCTCTAATGGGGTGAAAGATATAGATACAATTCCAGTGAGTTGAAGTTTTGATCATTAAATAATCGTGCTGTGTTGTGTATCTATCCCCCGGCATCAGTCTTCAGCTTCTAGCTGAAGTTTAATTTGTCGTATCTTCGTGCTTCAACTTAGCAAAAACATCATCTATGATGGCCAAAAAACAAAAAGAGCTACGTCATCGGCTATATTCGAATTCTATCTTCCAGGTACCAATCGAGGTACCTAGGTGATTTCTTGTAGTTGTTATAGTATCGTGTCTAAAATATACTCACCAGCTGTCATTAAACTGTTAATCTGAAGTCTTGAGTAGATAGATACAACACCACTCTTCGTTGTCGTGTAGATTTTATTACACAATTTACCAACATAAGATTTGAGTTTTAAGATCAAAATAAAACCAGGACAAACCCCACAAACAAGTTAGCGTTCTATAAAACTTCCATAAAAGAGTTGACAAAAACAAAGTTTGTAAACTTTACTCTAACTCATTACGTCTCATAGCTCTAATTGAAGCCTTATGTAGGTAGTTTAGATTTTATGAGCCATGTTTGAAAATCAATTTCTAAAGTAACATTTTTTCAGGATGATTATCGAAAGCGAGAATCAGAGCTTAGTCGTCAGTTATATAGACATATATAATTAGATACTTAATCTAGGAGTTATACCTAGGATATGGCTTCACATGTGATAGCTGCTTTCAGTATGTAAGAAGTCCAAATTGAAAACACGTCGAAAGAGTATTAGTTCGAACATTTGATAATAGTGAATAGGACTGAAAAGGGTTTCCAATAGGAGCTATCATTTGGGTTATTTGACAAAAAAAAGGAATGGTTTTAAGGAAAATCCATTTTAAAGGTTGTCAATGGTCTTTTAAAAAGAAGACATGATTTTGTCAAATGTCAAAACATGATAGTTTTTAGTCAAGATTGGTCAATAATTAAATCATTTTCTTAACTTCTTCCATTGAAGAAATCAGAAGTGGAAAACTCTTAGTTTTAATTTTTTGACAGCTGTCAAAGTACATTTTTTAAAGCTTACAAAAAACTTTTTATTAAACAGGGATTCCAAGAAGTTCTTTGTGACAAAAAAAAGCACATCGCTGTATTGCGAAATTTAATTTGTGGTTGCACAATACCTTCTTCTTAATGCCGCGGCCTTTTTCAAAAAAAAAATAATTAAAGAAATCTCCTCCGTCTCCATAAAACCCACACTAAGCTGATCGATATTGTTCCGGCAAAAATGGTATGCACAACAACACATATGACCACAAGACAAAAATAACATAAGTTTTTGACAGTTGAATGTCATGTGACGACGGAAAGCAACGCGACGCGACTCGGAGTTGGTCATCGCTATGAGCTGATTGTGTGACCAATTTTTCTTTCCTGTTATAAACATCATCTACCTAACCTACCTACATAAGGTCTTTTGACTTTTAAAGCTGCATTAACCGATATATAACTCTTTAAAATGTATAGGGAGGTATATACTCTCGCATAAGGTTCTCAAAAAAAAAAGTTTGAATTATGACTTTTTTAAGATTTATTCATTCATAATGTCCCTTGCGGGTTTTTATTTTTATAGTACCTACTTTTATTATAGGTATAGGTTTTTTTGTTAATCCTTTCTTGATCCTTTTTTTCCGCCTTCATAAAAGATTGTCTTCGTTTCTTGGGAATCTTATTTAGGGTGGGCTTTTCTCATAAATGCCATAGCCTGGTCATGCAATGCGATGTGGGGATTATGTGACAATACTTTATATGTCCCCGAGGGGAGACTTTAACTTCCAAAAAAATAAAAAAAAACAAAGATGAAACGGTCGGACAACGGACGGGAGTTTTCCTTTATTCTTCTTTTTTATGTCCTGTGTTCCAACTACTCATTTCGATCGATTTTTACGATCGTTACCTGGATTTATAGCCACACATATCACACAGAGTTTACATAAACCGAGAGGGTTCAAGCAATGACTGCGGACGACACACACCAGAAAGGTATCAGATCAAGGCTTCACATCATCAGAGTTGGGGACTATCTATACAACCTTTATGATGGTATTTTTCTCTTTTGCCCCAAAGTGTCCTCGGTCCGTCGTCTGTCGTCGTCGACGTCGCGTCTTTGTTGGTAAGATATTACACCATCTTTCTATATATCATAGCGAGGCAATCTTTGGACAAAAGTTATATTGCGCGCATTGCATGATGCACTGTTGCGCTGTTTTTATTCCTCTTATAAAAGAAGATTGAATCTTATTCTTGACGGTGTTGTGTTGTTTTGTCGTCTTGTATGGAGCTGCTGTAACTATTTTTCCATGATGTGGTGTGAAAATACTAAGTTTTATTACCCACTTAAAGTGAAACAACAACAACAAAACCTAACTTCTGCCTATGATCATCTCAAACCTATATTAGAGGGACAAAGGTAAGCGCGTTGATCCTGTTTTATTGGGATAGTGTGAGGATCCGCTCGATTGCACACTAACTTGTTGTTTTTGTCATTTTATAGATACTGTAAAAGATCAAGGAATTTTCTTTTTTTTTTTGTATTTATTTCCGTCAGTCACGCAAGGTCTTGTCGGATTTTAAGGAATTTAATAGGACTATATCGCTATGCTGTTTGGAGAAAACCTATAAGATTGGGAGATATTGCGAAGGACACCGAAAATGACGACGAGCGACGTAATATTTAGGAAGTGTGAAACGGTCGGTCTAAAAGAAACTTTACCAGCAGTAATTAGGATCATAAAAGATTAAAATAAAGATTTCTATGAAATTTGTTTTATAAGGATTTCGTTTGAAGAAATAACGCGCGTCAGTTTTATAATATAAATGACGTTTTAAAGGGTTAGAATCTGAGTTTTTAATAGCTCTGGACACCTCTTAACCTTGATGGATATTATAAACTCCTCATGAAGAAATTTTGAAACATTTATTTACAGGCAGAAACATTCTTCTAAACCGAACTGGTGAGTTAAATGCTGACACCTCACTCCAATATTTGTTATTAGACAACTACGATCACTTGGTTGAATTTAATCAATCTTTCCATTTTTCAAATTGCTTCCAATTTATTTATTCTACTGATGGGTTAAATTTTACAGACGTTTTTTGGCTTCTACTATGTTATTCGACTTTGTCCATTTTGAAAAATCTGTTAGCAAAACCATGTTGGTTAAACTTAACCAACTTACTCCGATTTCAAAATCTGAGTTTCTCTAGATAACAGGGGGTGATCCTTTGACGGTTTAATGTTACACTGACTTCTATTCCATAAATAGCTGCAACCATATGTGGTCATCATCAGTGTACCGATATTTGGCTACAATCATAATCTGGCGTGAAGCAAAACCGACATTGATAGAGAGATTTCTTCTTTTAACGGAAAAAGTAAAAGTCATATTCTTGATATCGTCTGTTTAAGCTGGCTCCACTTAATATTTCATATTCTTGTTTTTGTATATGTTTTCTTTTTCTTAAGAGCCACCCTCGTTTTTCACACATTCTTGGCATAGCAACATCATCAATCATTTCCTTTACTTCTCGATGAAATCGAGGAAATCCTCTACCCAAATAGAGGGGATGATTTGGCACAATGTTCTAAGCATTTCCCTTATTTTTAACAATGACTATACACGAATATATTTTAGCAAACATCTCTAAATTTTATTTTTCTATTTATTTGCTTACAGAAAATCATGGAGCACATTATGTCGAGATTTCAATCAATGGACACTTCTCCGCTGTCGTTTGTTCCATCACCATATCTTCTACCAGCAGCAGCTTTTGCAGCTTCATCAAAGTCGCCCTTGTCAACGTCATCATCATCGGGTTCAAGCCCGACAGCTTCGTCCATGCCCAAGCCCAAACGTTGGGGTTCTCCGCCAGTTAATCTAGCAGGGCAATTTATCAATCCGGCCACAGGAAAGAAACGCGTCCAATGTAGCATCTGTTTTAAGACTTTCTGCGATAAGGGAGCTCTGAAGATTCACTTCTCGGCGGTGCATCTGCGTGAGATGCACAAATGCACAGTCGACGGTTGTAATATGGTATTCAGCTCGAGGCGTTCCCGCAATAGACATAGTGCCAATCCAAATCCTAAATTGCATTCGCCTCATATTCGCCGCAAGATCTCGCCTCATGACGGACGAACAGCTCAGCAATTTCCACCGCTTCTCTTCCAAACACCGTTGATGCCGTCGGGAGCTCCTGGTGGTGGGATGTATTCATTTGACAGATTCGCTCCTTATCCTGCCTACCCACATGGACCCGCTGGAATGTTCTCCGGGCTGAGTGCTGGAGAAGTGTGCCCCTTGCCAGCGAATAGTGGAGGAAGTAGTAGTCATAGCAGCTTCAGTGATGACTACAAGATCGGCGGTTCAGATTCAGATGAGGAATGCAGGGATGAATTGATGGTTTCCGTAGAAGAAGAAGATGAAGAGGACTATGGCGAAGAACTTCACATGGCCGACGAAGAGGAAGAACCAGAACCCGTACCACAGGATGACAATCAGCCTCTTGATTTCTCAGTGAAGAGACGAATTTCCGAAGATCGTTTAAGTCCGCCTCTGACATCCCACAGCGGAGGGGATGAAACGACCTCAACAGTTGAAATTAAATCAAGCCGTCCCGTAAAACTCTCAGGAAGCTTCTCCGTCGATAATCTGCTAAGTAAGAAAATAAAAACCGAACAAATAGCCGAGTCAGTTGGACTGCTGGATTTATCAGTCAAACCTTCCAAAGAACAAACACCACCAACCACCGCCCCCTCCGGACTCATAGACCAGGGCAATCCTGCAATGTGGAACATTCTCTCTGAAGTCTACCGATCCATGCTTATGAACAACAGTCTGAAGGCACAATACAGTGAGTTGCAGTCGAATTCAACAATCTCTGTTTAAGAGACCGCTATATAGTTTAGTGTTTAGGCGACTCTTGTTATCCTATTGTTGTTGACTTATTGTGTAACTTCTGATGTATTATATTATTATATTATTAAAGTACATAAAATGCCTATACATATATATTCATTATATACAAATCGTATCCATCGAATTACCTACGAAAGTATTATCTAAAGTTGTATTTCCTATTAAATATAAAAAAGAATCTTTTTTTGTTTTTGTCGACTGTAAGGATGTGCAATAATATACAAAAAAAATAATGGGCCGTCCGATTTTTAAGCTTTTTTGTTTTATTATTTTGTTCTGTATATAAAAATTCTTCTTCCCTTAAAATATAAAACAAAAGTAAGTCATTTGAAAATATTTTCTTTTGAAAAAATATCACAAAGTATGATTTTCTTCATCATGTCCTTGTATAAAAAAACCTATATTTTTATTTTTATTTCGTCCTATATCTTTTATATTTACAAATATCTATATCGTGTTGGTAACTATTGCTTTTAATTTGTCAACTAATTTAAGATTTTTTAAGTTGTAAATTTGTATGTTTAGATCGTAAGGAAATGTGTAAAGTTAATTTAAAAATAATACAAAAATAAAAACTGATATAAACGTTAAATAAAATGAATTTATATAAAGATAAAAGAAAAGATAATTGTTTTACTTTTTTTTTCACAAAACAGGTGTAAACGATCGATGGAATTATGAGCATCGTTGCCCTTTACTTTTTTGACTCAAAGCAACGAATTTCATTAAAAATTGATGATGATTGATAGAATTGTTATTGTAGACTCGTGTGGTTTTTGTGTTGCTTCATTAATCGTATTTTGAACATAAACGCCAGCATTTTTGTCGCTCTTCTATTAAACAATATTATCCACGAAAACTGAATTGAAAAAATTTAGTTTGAACTTTTCTTTTTATTTGAGTTCTAAGCCCTCATTATGAGTAGCAAAGCGAGCTTGAAAAATTGCGAATTCGATAACTTTCTATTATGACTATCGATTCACTTAAAATGTCAAAACATTATCATTAGCGAATGTTCGCTAATTTAACGACTCAAAACGTCAAAATATTTAGTGATAACCCTAACGAAATTAAAATTATTTCGTTCATCAAAAAGGAACCAAAAACATATTATAGGCAGAGTTTTGCAGAAGAACTGAACTATCTTGGAGCTCCGTATTGAGAAGGAAAAGATTGGCATAAATTGATGTTGTTGATAATTTTTTTTAGTTTTTATTCGCAAAGGTTTGGTTGGATTACTTCTTTTGAAAAAATTCCACAGCTACTGGGGGACAACCATACTGCCATGTGTCTTTGTATCCTTTGGAGCAAGCTGTAGACAGATTTCTTAGTCTGAGCAAGGCAGTTATAATCGACAAGGAATTGCTTTGGCACACATTCATAGGATTTACTTTCAACCGATGATGTGATGACTTATTCTGAAAAACTTCAACAAGATATTGGTATCAACCTTGAGGCATGGGAACAGCTTGAAAGATCTTTTCAAAAAAACTCATTGATGCCAAGTGCAACGGAAGGCGACTAAGCCAAAATAATCATCTGCACAACAAAGTTCCTTGCCAAGTCGGAACAGACCAACAATTTCAATACAAGGGAATCTGAACGAAGTTGTTGCAAACACAAACTGGGACACAGATCTTTTAAATGTATCTTTACCCTTTCTTTCCTCTTTCTGTCATAATCGTTATCTTCAAAAAACAAATCAACGTTGCTTAACGTTATCATTGTTTTTAATAAATAAATCAGAAAATAAAAACACAATCTGAGAAATACAATACTAATTGAATGTAATTATTTGACGTTTCATTTTTTTTAATTAAATAATGTTGGCACCATTTAAATATCAAAAAAGACGCAAGATACTCATTTTACTCCATAAATTTAACAAGACTCTTTGCCTGTCGTTGACTTGTTACTTTAAATAAAGATTATTAAAATTATGAAATCAAAAACTAGCGAAAAGCCTAAGGCAAATCTGCTTGAAACCTTTACTTCCAAGTTTGAACTCAAGGACAAGGACAGACAGGCGGACAGGGGACTCACATTTTTCGACTTTTCTACCATCATAATGTCATGTTTGATTAAAATCTGGAGTTTGAAATATTTCGAATTTTTCTTTATGTATGTATGTCTCAAGTAAAAATGATTATGTAGCCAAGTTTTACAAATTTAAAATCGAAGAGAAGCTTTCAAAATAGAAAAGACTGTGTACAAAATGAAAAATATCTCAAGAAAACTGCAATAAACGAAACAATGTTGAAGTTAGTAAAAATGTTGGGATTTTTCCTATTGTGGCGCTTTAGCTTCGTCTGCGTTGCGATGGACCTGCTTCGAGGATGTTTTGAATGACATTTCTAAAATGACACTTCTGGCATTAACAGCTGTTATTTTTTCTCAAAATAAAAAAAAAAAATAAGTTTTGAAACCGACAAATTAAATTTATCGCGGAAGTAGCTTACACAGCCTATAATAACTAATGGGAATCCCTACAAAAGCAAATGTATTTCGTTTGTTGATTTTATTTTAAAGCTGTTGAGCTGTCGACAAAGCAAATGTTGAGCAAATTTGAACTAGAGCTTCCGTTTGGAGTCACATTACGTTCTTTTCCTTACGATTGTCAAATGAAAAGTGAGATCAATGCTTCATTGTGATTGAATTAATGTTTCATAACTCGTTAACGTCAGGCTAAGCCGAAGCTGAAGCGTGTTTGTGTTTCAGCCATTAATGCTTTTGGGACATTTTGTTATAAGTTCAAATTCAATCTAGAACTCAATTCTTTATATCGTTAATAGGAGACTGAGAAAATAAGGCCTAAGGCACAAATAATTAATTTACAGAATTTTGTGGTCCAAATTGAAACATTTAGTATTATTTAAATACCCCATTCGCGGTTTTGTGATTAGAGGAGAGTTGTGGGAAGTGCAAGTTAATCATACTTTACGATATTAGCATATTACACAATATTCAAGGATAATTAATTAATTCTACGACTAATTGAATCAAAATCAAAGAGGCCAAATTTTAACAAAAAATTGCAGCCTTTTTATTATTAAAGAAGCTGTTAGTCCGGAAGTGGACCATTAAAGAAAAGACATCTTCACAAAGACGCTACACACAGCCGCAATTTTGAAAAAAACTATCGCTTCAAAAAAATGGGTAATGCAGTCAATGCCACCAATGTTAAGTAAAAACGCATTAGTTCCGATATATTTTGAAGTTTTTTTTAAAATAAAATTAAAAAAAGAACTATTTTTCGGCCCCTATAGTTGTTAATGTTGTTAATACCTTTCTTTGTTCTCATAATACTTGAGTATTTCCTATCAGCTTTTTGTTGTTTTTGTATGTATTTGTGTTTTGTAAAAAAAAAGTTGTCATTTGAAATTTTCTAAAAAAATAACAGAAAGAAATGGAACAATATTTTGGATATGATAAAATAAGTTTGATTTCAAAAACTGTTTATGAGATTTTAAGTCGAAAACCAATTTTTACCAATTTTAGCAGCATTTCTTGAAAGTTTTTATTTCTTACATGAAAATATAGAAATTGGATTTATTGACTAACATTATCTCCCGTAACAACACAGAATATAATCATTTAGAGGTGAAAACCTTAATTTATTCACGAGATATCAAGAATCGAACATCAATTTTTACCACTTTTGTGTAGTATTATTTTGAAGATATTAAGTTTTATCAACAAACTGACAGTTAAATTTGTATTTGAATTTAACTGAATGTTGAAAACAATATAATAGATAGATTATTAGAGATTAACTCTTTTTTTTTGTAAAATATTCGAATTGATATTTTTCTTTTATTTCGTTAATTTATTTTTATAAATCAATTAATTATTTAATTGATTTTTTTTCTCTAGCCCTCTTAATTTTTGGTTACAATCCTTGTTTTTGAATCTCGAAAAACCTTCTTTGATCAAATTTGTAAGAACTTTCGTTGCAGTTAAGTAACAATAATCTCGCGTCCGTATCCATCTTCTTTTAAAACTGTTTCTTATTTTAATGAGTTCAACTTAGTTAGAAGGAAGGACCGTCTTGCCTTTTAACCTTATTTGTTTTAAAGGAACAGCTTGTTCAACACGTTCTATAACACTTTTAGTAAAGAAGAAAACATTTTGATCAATTTCCGAAGTGGATATATCGGAATGAAGATAAGGAACATTTCTTAGTTTTGAACTCAATTGGGTTTTAAACATGTTCTAGTTGGCATTTTTGAAGTCTAAAACTTCGTTTCTTCTGTTAGAAGGCATGTAACTAAATACGTACTAATGCATAGATTTAATTTACATAGCACTTCAGTTTGATTAAACAGTCCCGGGCTATTTGTTAGAAAAAAAAGTCTAAGGTAGAAGGGGAAGATATTTTGGATCAACTAAAAGTATCACTTTTTTTTAAATTGCTAAAGCAAAAACCTACTGACTCAACATTTTTGAAACTCCTTTCTGCACCTTTTTTGTATAATTATCTGTAGAACACAGTTCATTTGACGTTCTTGAGATATGACGGTATCCCCAACGAACGAGCTTACTGAGTAAATTGAGAATGAGAGTTTGATATTTAAAGAAAGGGTGCGTTCAAAAATTAAATTTCAAGTCATCAAGTCCCCTTTAGAAACCAATTACAGGCATATGTATATATTAGCTTGATCAGAGGGAAGAAAACTTCTGGCTTCTCAGAAAACCATTTTTGGCTATTTATCAGGTCCTAAACGCCAATGGGAATCTTTTGAAATAATTGAAAAATACTTTACAAAATACAAAACCATCATCTCTTAGAAATGTTTACCTAATCGAATTGTGTTTTAAGAAGTTGTGACCTTTCAACGCACTGATGCAATATTTAGGTGTTTGAACCATGAACAACTGCGTATACAGTGTTTTTGTAAGTTCACTTATAAATACGTAATTAACTTACTCCGCTAACTAGAAATAAAAAAAAAAGTAACCATTAAAAATTAACATAAACACCACAAGAAAAAACATATTTCATTTAACTAAAACTCCCAAAGAAATACACATCAGGCCGGACACTAAAAAATAAAATGAGAACACTCTAAAGCCTCAGCAACAGCAATAAGCAACAAGCAACAGTTCACCATTAATGGGACCAGTGACGACTTTAATGGCAGAACTATTCAAGACCGCTTGATTGATGTGTGACATATGTCAACATCGATGATATGTGGACACACCATCAGGCAGGGAGAGAGATATTTTGCTTTATCTCAACAAGGCGATCTTTCATCTCTTGGTCATATACACACAGCTCAAGCCATCACAGCAGCGGCTATAGCGACTCCGGCAGGCCCCTGCTTGGGAATGAGTTAAGACGATGATCGCGCACAGCTCAGACAACTGACTTCGAGTAAACCATCGGACTTGGTCCAGCTTCCTTAGTTTATAGTTCTTGGCTTGGCTGAAAAACTGCGTATTCAAATGTTACCATGCGCTGTCATGTGATGTGGTCCAGCTTCATCGTCGTCGTAGTCGTCGTCGTCGTCGTCATCATCGTCGTCGTCGTCATCGGTCCCCAGTCGTCTCCGTCTGGACTGATTGTAGTAGAAATTTCGAATTACTATAATTATCTCGCACAGAGTCGCGACTGGCATTGGACAGAGCTCTAATATCTTAGCCCAGGTGTAAACTGGACGAGCGACTTTTATAAATGCGACTCTCCGTCTTGCTGAGGTAAGCGCGGGCGCGCGCAGAGCCTTTAAATCACTTTGTCACCTGTCGTCAACAATTCCACATTCACATGTCGGTCGTTGGGTGATTTTGCTGGATGGGACCTGGCTGGACGCTGCGCTGGCTGGTTGATTGCTGGACTGGAGCTCTGAATCTTACATTTGATGGTGAGATGCACCAAGCCTATAATTGTTAGCTTCACAAAACGAACATGAATAGGTACGAGTTGAGTTTATCTGGCATTCGACGTTTTGTGAGAAAGTAACTTCTTAATATGTTTTTCTTAACATGCTAAGTTGGGAGGTTTTGTGTCCTCCTGTGACGTTATACGTTTTGAATGTGCGAGCGGGAATGTCTATTAGACATGCGCTCAAGGTTATAATTTGGTAATTTTGTGATGAGCCTTGGATGTTTTTTTTTTCTTGAAATATTCTTGACAATTTGATTTGATTTTGGATTTTTTCATTTCATTTTGGTAATGGGTACTTACTTAGAATACCAAACAAACTTTTTTTGTTCATTAGTTTTATTGCAGATAGAGGCGGAACTTTTTCATTTTTTGACACAAAGGGGAGAGACACTCTTGATTGACGTTGATTGTAGTGGACAAGTTTTGTGATTTTTGTGTGCCTTAGGCTTTTTTGTGTGCGTTTAACAAAGGATAGCGTCATTTGGAGAGTGATTGGATTCAGCGAGGTTGATACAGTTTGAATGGGCGTTTGTGCAAATGACAATTGATGATCAAACTAAGAGGTCTTAAAGCTTTAAAGTGTTTTGAATCATTCAAGATAGATATGAAACTTTTATTTTACTTTATTTCTACTGAAAAAAAAAAAACACTATAACTTTAAAAGAGTCCAGTCTTTATCTTATAATTTCTTACTCTTTATAAATAACTGTATGAAAACTTTGAAAACCAATTTTTGAAAAATGTTATCGAAAATGAGTTTGATAGATTTTGTATGGAAATTGCCTTTAAAAAACCATGTCCCAAAGAATTATAACTCTTAATTAGTTCTGTGTCCAAGAAATGAGAATATGATCTAAAAAAATAGACATAATTTTGCTAAATGTCAAAAAAATGTATACTAATAAAAAAAACACGTATACACCACTGTGCTTTTTAAAAGGTTCGTAGAAATTATGATCTAGGAGGAAAAGTCAACTTCGGTTTTTTACTTCCCATAGGAAGTTATTGTAATAGGTCCGATTTGTCAAATTGAAAATTTTGACATTTCTCTACGTTTCATGGTCCCTAGAGTCGAAATAAAAGATTTTTAGGAAGATGTCTGTAGTGCGTGTGTACGTTGATCGTGACGTTTTTTTCATCGTCCTTAGCTCAAGAACCAGAAGGAATATCGACTTCAAATAAATTTTGTTATACAGATAAAAAGCAAGAAAGATGCAGAAAAGGATTTCAAAAAAATTTAAAAGAAAATAAGAACCTAATAAAAACATAATTCAATAAGTTGGTAAAAACTGCATTTCGACTTAAATATATTTTCCAAAACTTGAAATTATGGTTTTAAAGAAATATTGTTTTAAAAACTCATTAACATTTTGAATAAAATCGAATTGACAGTTTTTTTTTCACAGAGATGAGAGCTATGCTTAGACCATTTAAATGAGAAAAAGCCTGGGAGACAGAACGGAAGCCTTGTAGCACACCATCACTAATAGCGTGCGTTTTAGACTTGAATCCGTTTAAACCAACTTGTATTGAACAGTTTGAAATTTCTAATCCTAAGAAGGAGATATTTGTCCATACCAATACTTAGAACTTATGAAGTCAGAGACTTAACATTGTTGCGGGGACAGATATATTCAAATAAAAAAAAAAAAAATTACGCAATTTTCTCGAGAAAATCAGATGAAATTTTTTCGAGACAATGTAAGTTCGATTGGAAAAGAATAGACAGAGAATCACTTTTTTTGTTAACCAAAATATAGGGAAAAAAGCTAATTTCTTGTAGGGATTCTTCGCGGGGTAGATATTGGGTTAGGGTAGGCAAGGTTGATTGCTGATGTATTAAATTTCCCTTAAAGATTTTTGGGTTGTTCTCGCGATTTCGATGCTTTGCTGAAGCCTATTAGACTATCCTCTACTTCTTGGAGATTATTGAAGAAGTATCAATACCATGATACCATAATTAGTGAGCCCTAGTCTGACGATTGCAGTGCAGTACATTTACATTGTGATTTGCTGCTGAAGATCCTATGGCATGAGTAGAATGCTATCTGAGCATTTTGTTTTTTCCATTTTTCCTGCCTGTTTTTCATTTTTAATGCCTGTTGTTGCTGGTTTTACTTAGCAGAATGACGAAGGTACTGTGTTGGTCGCACACTGATCTAAACTATTATAGACTAACATTGGTTCTATCATATTTACATTAAGTTTAGCCGTTGGATGCCTTGGGATCTTCTTTACCATTCTGTGGAAGGTTTTCAATGATTTTCTCTAAATCTTCTTCAGTTTTGATGTTTTGCTCTAAATCTTCTTCAGTTTTGATGTTTTGCGTGAAATCATTTTGTAACTGTAGGCCTACCTTAATGTGAATTATTATTGTCTTGCATCCAAGTAGTTAGCATATTTTCGATATTCTGATTCGCCCTCTTCACACTTCCCTGGCTTTGCAAATGCCTGGGCTTACTTACTTACTTAAGGTGGAGCTACAGTCCTGTGTGAACTAGGGCCTCACCCAACGAACTTCTCCATCTAGCTCGGTCCCTAGCTAGATGTCTCCAGTTTCGCGCTCCAAGTTGGTGAGGTCACCTTCCAATTGTGCGCGCCAACTGATCCACGGTCGAAGACTTTCCGGGCCGGAGCATTATTTTTCATGCGCTCTACGTGACCTAGCTATCTTAGTCGTTGGACTTTTACCCTTATGGCTATGTCTACGTCGCTTTACAGCCCGTACAGCTCGTCGTTCCATCTTCTCCTCCACTTCCCTTCCATGCATACGGGACCGTAGATCACACTAAGAACTTTTCTCTCGAACCGACCCAAGGTGCTTTCATCCCCTTTTGTCATAGTCCATGCTTCTGCATCGTATAGCAGGACGGGGATGATAAGGGTCTTATATAGTAATACTTTGGTCCCTGGACGACAGCATGTACTTTGTTTTGCCTTCTTAACCGTTAAACCCATTTTTGGCGCCTCTGCCTTAATAGGTACTCACAAAAGCCTCATTGACATCACGCTGAGTTCTTAAGATTATGTCAATGTCATCAGCATATGCTAGTAATTGGACATACTTTTTAAAGATAGTTCCTCTAGTGTTGACGTGTAAGCTCTGCAATATTTTTTTAAGCACGATGTTAAAAAAATCACATGACAGTGCATCACCCTGACTAAAGCTTTTTTTGACATCGAAAGGTTCTATTAAGTTGTTTAAAAACTTTATGAAGCAGCGTGAATTCTCCATGGTCATCCTGCATAAACGGACGATGGGCTTTCGACGTTCACATATTACGGCAGAGAAGATTTTATAGGCGATGTTAAGTAGACTTATTCCTCTATAGTTGGTGCAGTTTAGAGGGTTTCCTTTTTTCAGGATCGGGCAGACAATACTGAGCTTCCAATCATCGGGCATGCTTTCTTCCGACCATATCTTACAGATAAGTTGGTGCATGCTCCTAACCAACTTATCTCCGGCTGCTTTAAAGAGCTCGGCATTCAAGCCATCCGCTCCAGCGGCTTTATTAGACTTCAACTTAGATATGGCAATCTTTACTTCGTCTAAGTCGGGAGGACGGGATTGTTGGCTTTCTTCGTCTATGTTGAATGGATCATTGTTCTTTTTGGTGGCTGTTTGAAACCCAGCACATCAGAGGCGGCTTCTCTGATTGCATCTTGGCAATGTTGCCACTGGTTTTCGATACATTGTGTTGGCGGCAGAGAACTTCGAGAGAGGTTACTTGAAACTCGGTCAGAAAAAGATTTGGCGATCTCTGGCGATTGTAGCCGTTCGACGTTGTACCTTCTCTCAGCACCTCCCTGTTTTGCGTTGGGTCTGGAAATCCGAAGTGCTACCTTAGCTACAACGACGCAGTGGTCCGAGTCGATGTTAGCTCCTCGAAAAGTTCAGACATCCATGATGCTAGAAGAGTGTCTGGCGTCGATTACAATATGGTCAACCTGGATCTGGAGAAGTCCAAGTTCCTTTGTGGATGTTGAGGTGTTTAAAACGCATACTGGCTTCTATGTCGTTTCGCCCAGCAGCAAAATCTATGAGTCTGAATCCGTTGTCGGTAGTGTTGTCGTGCAGGCTGTTCTTCCCGATTATTCCACCAAACATGTCTTCCCTTCCTAGCTTGGCATTAAAATCGCCCAGGACTATTTTAATATCGTAGCTAGGACACTGCTCACATGTTTTGTCTAAGAGCTCGAAGAACATATCTTTGGTGTTATCGTCTTTCTCTTCTGTGGGGCGTGCGCGCATATCAGGCTAATGTTGCCAAATTAAGCCTTGATGCATATGGTCATGAGGCGCTCATTGGTGCACCGATAGCTCAAGACTTCTTGCCTAAGTCTGGATCCAATGACGAAGTTGCAACCAAATAAGCGCTGTTGGTTTTCGTGGTAGCAGTCAACATAGTAAATATCGCAGTTTTTCATCCACTTTTTGGATGGCGGTGATGTCTGCTTTTAAGCGGTCTAGGGCCTCCGCTAATTCTTTGGCCGCACGTGGTCTGTTAAGGGACCTAACATTCCATGTGCATATCCGAAGTTCCTTGTCCTTAATTCGTTTTCGTTGGTTGTCAACAGTAAATCCGTCCGTATCCGAGGCTTGTTGGTGCTTCGCAACTATGAAGTTTTTACGTGGCCAGGAAGTCACCCCGACGGCACAACCCCCAACGTAGAGGGCCAGATCCATCCAAGGACAGGGAGCCGGATAAAATCGCTCCTTATAGGCCTGGGCTCAGAATAAGTCGAAGAAGCCCTATAAGGTGTTCACTAAGTAGTTCAATCTTACGGGAACTGTAGACGCCACCGTTGATTCCTTCTGGAGATTGCGTCCGCTGCCGCCTGGATAAGGAGAGGTGTCTTAGTAGAAGCTTCCCTCTCTCGTTTGCTTACCCCAACAACTTTCCACTAGGGTTGGAACCCAATCTCCAGTTAAGGTACAAGGAACCCGATGTTCAACCACAAGTGGGTTTTGAGAAAAACTAGTGGACGCTTGTGTCCTAGGAAGTACCCATTTCCTAGGAATTATATATAACGACGGATTACATACATTTCCGGTAACACATACACACATAAACATATACAAAACACAAACATGTAAGTACAAAATATTATGTCACTTGAACTTAAAAACGAAATGCTGTAAGTCATTTGATTATTTGTTAACTATTTTCAGTTTTCTACGGCAAGCTTGAAACTTTAATATCAACTGATTTTTATTACAGACCAAAATAAGCTTCCTAATTCTCATTCCAACAACTATTCTTTAGTCAATTAAAATAAGCCTCAGCAGAAATGGTTATGACCAAAATATTTGACAGACATTTAACAGATCCCAGCTCACTCTTCGCTAAAGGTGATGCTTGTGCTTCGAGAATAACAATAATTTTATTATTATTGCTTGAGCTTCTTCACAAATATCCCCATAAAACCTCAAAAATAGAAACATATTACATAGCTAACTGTGTTAATTCATCCAACGAGCGACGGATGGGTATAAAATGAGAAACTATAAGTATAAGAATTCATCATTTCCTACACACCCCACACCAGCCCAGCCCGACCCAACCAACCGCCATCAACGTAGCTTGCGGGAAGAATCTTCAAGTCCGCCACAAATAACACATAAATGTACACATATTGCGAAACCATCATACCTATGAAGAATAAGTTAATCTTCTTCATGTTGATGGATGCCTGAGTGGCCTCGTTTTTCCTTCCAGATACTTAGAATATCTGTGGCCATCTGGATTTTCCAGCAGTCATATTTTCTGATTACTCGTACACTTCAAGGAGGAAGTAAAAAACAAAGCGAAAAATATTAAATTGAAAAACAAAAATCTAAAAACTGAAGAAATAAATTTTAACAAACCGAAAATTACATCGATAAAAGCGTTGTTTAAACTATAAACAAAGAGTTTAGGACTAATAATGCAACCTTGTGGCACTTAATGTGGATTTTATTAGAAAATACTTCAACACACGTTATTCTACGAATATATCGACGAACGTTTAGATCTTTTTTTTTCAAAAAATTTCCCTCACAGTTTTTCTAGTATTTTGTGTAAATAAACAAAATTTGCATATTGAATTCGAAAAAAGCTTTGTGTTCTATATTGAAATGTTTAAACGAAAATATTTTGAATGATTACCTTAAGGTAATTGCAAACAATAAAAATCCCAGCAGGTGATCAGACATTCGAATTATACGCTGGTCGGCGGCGGCGGTAGATACGTTTCTATAATACATTTGTAGGTGTGTGGTGATTAAATGTATTTGCTACTAACTAGTTGGTTGTTGTGGCTGTGTTCACAAAGTAACCAAATGATTGCCTGCACACTTCATAAATATATCCATGTTGTATATATATGCGGTAATATTGAAAAGTCAGTGGGTTTTTAGGTTGGGTTTGCTTGGGCAAGTGATTGAAATGCAAAACAGAAGGTGGATTATGTGAAATTTGCATAATTTTGTTTTGGGTCTTAACCAGAAAGTGTCACGTTAATAAATTTATGTCGCAATTTGTCAAAACAAAAATTATATTTTATATGTTTCTATGTTTGGTAGAGGGTTTTTAATATGATTTTGGGGTTTTGGTAAATCATGTTTAAGTGAGCTTTCTAATTGATTAATTGCAGGTTTATTGTTAGTATTTGAAATTTTATTGATTTAAATATTTTTAGTAAGACAAATAACCTGTTGTTTGATAATAAATACAAACCAATGTACATATATTGATTTGATGGGTTCGACGTATGTTAATTTATCTTTAATAATATATTTAAATGTGGGTACCTGGTTTAAAGGTGTTTGGAATGTGAGTTTAAACCTCAAGAAAGTTTTATTAGAACTCGCGAAGAAAATCTTAATACAAGGCTTCGTTGGAACGAAAAAAATGTGAAGTTTACAAAAGTAACTTAAATCAGTATTCATCTAATTAGCTAAATCAAATAACGTCCACAATAGATGTAGCTTCAAATTTTGTTTTTCAAGCTATAAGACTGTCTTCGGACAGCTATTCAAATAAAAATAGAACAATTTTTAAATCTAGCTGGTATGACAACGAATGCAGAAAAAGTAGAGACAGATCTTTTAAGCTCTTTAAACTCTTTAGAGACTCAAATGATGTTTTTTATATCTACATTATAACAACGATTATAAAGATTTATGCAAGCAAAAAAAGAACTTAAAAAAAAAACTGCATACAATTTGGTTGGTAGTCATGACTCTTAAGCTTTCTGGGCCAATGTGCGCATTTTGAGTGACCGTAATAGGTCAGTTATAAATCCCATTGGAGTGGATATACTGGCTTTGCACTTTGAACATCTTTTCATAGCTAATCCATGCCAGAAGTCTATAAGCTTTGCACTGCCTTTTATATACTGAAAAATTCGACGCTCCATTCTCAATGTTAGAACTGGTTGTTGCGCTAAAAAAAATGAAGAACAACAAGGCTGCAGGGCTGGACGACATACCAGCTGAGTTCTACAAAAACGCCACCTTGCAGTTTTTAGAACTTATTATAGTGCTCTTCAACAAAATGTTTGGAGAGGAGCAGTTTCCAGGCATTTTCCAGTCCTCATCTATCTCTGCAATTTTTAAAAAAGGTGACCCTATTTTACCTGAAAATTATAGAGACATCTCTGTGCTTAGTTCTCTTAGGAAATTATTCACCCAGATCCTCTATTCCAGGCTTCTAAGATGAGTCGGACAAAACAACAAAATATGTTGCTTTCAGGCGGGCTTTCGAGCTAATCTTTCGACAATCGACCAAATTTTCACGCTCCCTAGTGTTGCTAGGCGTTACTTAGAGAAATAAATAAATGTTTACTCTTTTTTAGTTGACTTTAAATCAGCATTTGACACCATTAACAGAAGATCTAGTAGCAAATCGAAACCATTTAGTTGTAATACAGGTGTGCCTCAAGGCTGCTTTTTAAGCCTGCTTATCTTTTCACTATTTATAAATGATATTGAAGACTATATCCCTGGTGGTGTTACTTTTGGTGATTTATCTATTAAAGTTTTGCTCTACGCCGATGACTTGGTGATCTTTACTGATAATGCAGTCACACTTCAGCTTCAAATAAACAAATTAAAACAGTTTTGTGATCTATGGGATCTCCAACTAAACACTTCAAAGTCGTAGATTATGGTCTTTAGGTCCCAACATCGTAGCATTAGAACCGACCGCAACTGGACCCTCAATGGTTCCAACTAAGAAGTGGTGAAAGAATTTAAATATTTAGGCTACACATTAACTTTCAACTTTTTTACTAACAAACTTGTTGATCCTACGTTCAAAGTGTTTGAAAGAACTATCAAAAGCTGTTTGTGTTATGGCAACCAAGTCTATGGGTACAAGCAAATAGAAGATATCGAAGCTGTCCAAAGATATTTTTTCAAGCATATTTTTAGACTAACTAACCAACTAACACACCCAATTATGCTATACATATTGAATCAGGACATGCTCCATTATTTATTATGAATTTAAAAGCAAGCGCTGATTATATAATTTAAATATTGGTATAATTTGGCTTCGGCACACAACTTTCCTCTGTCTCTATCTGTTGATAGTTTAGATACGTGGAGAAGCGCTCTCTACGACTGTATACCTACCATTTATAATCACTTATTCCAAAGCTATCTAGATAGGGCGAGGGAGTCTGTGTCGAGATCAATTTACAGTAAACTTAACCTCAGACTCGGGTCTTCTAATTACTTTAGAGATAAATTTACTGCAATGCAAATGAGCATCATATTTAAAGCACGCACGGAGATGTTAGAGCTTAATCACAGACCGCAGAGAACTGGTAACAAGCCAAACTGCACTTTGTGCAACCTTAATCAAGTGCCCAACCTTGCAGGACATTCGACGGCTTTATTTTAACAAAAGTTTTCTGTCACTTGAAGAATGTCGAGGTGATCTGATGCAATAACATCATGTGCAATAAAATATACTAGAGTAATAATTTTATTACAATTTTGTTTTAAGCTAAAGTATCCTTTCTTTTGTTTTAGCCAAACTAAAAGCCTTTAGAACATATGAATCAATTGTTTATCATATTGTCATAATTAAATAATTGCTGTTTTTATAAACTTAATAATTTTACTAAACTAAAAGCGCGAATCAGATTTTGTTTATATTTTTTTTTAAATTTATTTATCTATTAAATTACCTACACCATTAAAACGAATATTTGTTTGTCTTCCCTCTGGCATTTTCCTTTTCCAAATTTTTGTACTCTCTCTCACAAGAAAGGGAAGCCTTTGAGTATATGGATGCAATACATTTTATCAAGCTCAAGAACCTTTTGTCATTTGCATGTAAAATCAAACGATTTTTATTGCACCATTCCCAAAATTGATTAAGATCTTCTTGTAGCTGTGCGTAGTACGTACAGCCCTTGGTCATAATCATCATAAATAAGCAGCAATGGACTAAGGTGACTGCCTTGAGGTACACCAAAATTGACTGTAAATTGACATGGAGGGTTACTTCTAAATATCTATTATAATAATATCTTTATTAAAGGTATGACTTGATCCAACTAACGAAAAGGTCGTTAAGTCCAATTTTACTCAATTTATTAAGAAGAATTTTAGGACTTAATTGGTAAAATAAAGTCAGTAAAGATGGAATTGACTTGAGAGTGTTTTACAAATGCATGCAAAGAAAAAGTAGGGAATTGAAATAAGCTAATACTTGTTATTTCTTTTACCAACCCATATTGATTTTTGCGCTAAAGAAGAACAATTAGCAGAAATTAATTCAATAAGACGATAATTCGTAACTAAATTTTTAGAACCTTTCTTAGTAACTGGCGTTAGGTATGAATATTTATAAAGACCTGGGAACTTAGAACATTTATGAGACTCGTTGAAAACAAGAAGCAGTAAATAGAAAACATAAAGGATGGTATTCCATCAGAGCCAGGGACAAAAACATTCAATTAGATTTAAAATATTGTCACGTATAGAGGCAGCAGAAATCGAAAAATTGATTGATGTAAGATGAAATAAGAGACCTTAAAATAATAATCTGAGAAAACGTTCGAAATTGATTCTGGAAGATGGCTTGAAAAATTTGAAATATTATACAAGCTTGGATTGACATTTGATAACACTGGTCAACACTGGTTTTGTCACACGAACTTTGATAGCTAATTTTGTTTTGTCAATCTAGTCTCATTATTAAATCACAATTGTCAAGTATCAATTAGCCTCAGTTTTGTTGTGATACGGTATAACTCAAAACTTGTACTACGCAGCAAATTAACAGAAGCGCTTCCAAGTAAACCGTTTTAAAAATATTTGTGGTTGCATTTAAACACCTTTCTTGTCTTAGCATTTTTTTTGTTACTAACCCTGTGAACATATCGAGGAAGTGTAAAAATGATCCTATCTATTTATGTTATGTTTGCGGAGAACTGAAATTAAAAAAAAAAAGGCGAAACTTAACAAATCTTGTGTTGGATGTTATCACCAATGTTTTGGTTTTTCTGTCGCCCATCAAGACAAATGTCTCCTTATGTCTGTTGCATAACGTGTGTGAAAAATTCAACAGACTGGAAGAAAGGCGCACGACCTATGAAGTTTGCAGTACCCATGATATGGACAGAACAGCGAGATCACGTTTCGGATTGTTATTTTTGTCTCACTGACATAAACGGTATATAATACAAGAAAAAAAATACTGTTATTTACCCTAACTTATCTTCGGCTATAAGACCAGTCTCTAGTTATAAAAAATTGCCAGAACTGTTACTAGTTGCAACTACGTCTGTTGAGAATGATCATTACACATTCCATTTTAAGTAAATGTGTTGACGAGGACGATGACTTTCAGTTTAAAGGAATCGCAAACGTGCCATATTTCATAACTCATGAGACTTAAATGATTTAGTTTGGAATCTAAATTTTTCCAAAAAACAATCAGAACTATTAGGATCTCGTCTAAAAACTAAGAGATTTTGAAAAATCTGCATGGAAGGCTTCTAAAAATGTTGTTGCAAATTTGTTGGGTAACCACAAGAGTGACAGCTACCGGGAGTTGGTTAGCAAGCTGTTAATGACATATGAAGCTTTGGGTTGCAACATGTCACTTAAAATCTACTTTTAAGACTCCCACCTGGATTTTTTTCCTGACAATTTAGTGCCTGTCAGCGACGAGCACGGTGAGAGGTTCCATCAACACATTTTGTATATGGAAAAGCGGTACTAGGGCAAATGGAACCCAAATATGTTAGCGGATTACTGCTAGGAAATTAAAAGGGACCAACCAGAAGCGACACATGGAAGAAAATCTAAGATTTATTAAGTCATTTAAAAAAGAAATACAGTTTTGATTGACAAGATCTGTGTTATTTCGCAATATTTTAAATTACTAAATAAAATAAAATCTTTGGCCAACAATTTTTTTTTAACTATTTATTTTTTCTTATGATCACCAACTAAAGTAAAAAATATCAAAAAAGTTAAAATTTTGTTGACCAGTGTAATCTGTCCAAAAAGTCGAGAAAATATGAGCTCCTAGAAAAATTAATAAAAGTGCAGTAAAAACTGTATACAAATTCAAAATTCTCAATTATAGTGAATCCTTATAACCTCTGCACAAAAAAAAAAATATAAATATTCAGAGTAAAAAATAGAAAATAAGGCACAACATCATTGAAATCGTGATGCATCAACCTAACCTCAATAAATGAACAAAAAAGGATTGGCAGAAACCTCTCCAGAAGCATATGACAATAAAAAAGAGGCACTAGGTATCACCTTCCTATGGCCAACGACAATATTGTATTTAATTGCAAACGACTGAAGGAAATTCTCCGGGAAAACAACGCTGAGCTTGTCAAAGAACTTTCAACCAAAAATGACGGAAATGAAAACATTAAAAATCAAACACGAACAAATTTCAGCCAAAGTCGCACAATTAGAAGATAGAAACAAACAACTGGAAGCATAAATCGACAACATAATTTAAAAAAGTACAGACAAAAATCTAATTGTCCGGCTACCAGATGAGAACAATGTTGATGTGACCGAAAAAACTATCCAACATTTTCAGATTCCAAATAGGAAGATCAGTAGGTCGCAAAAGGAAAACATTTCAAACTTTTCCATAGTTTTCAGCAGAAGACCGACCTTACTTATGTTACAAATCTACAATTGAGCCAGATTGTTGATATGATTTCTGGCATATGATCGCAAATGAAATAAGGACAACGAACTTCGGATCTGTACGTGGAATGTTAGGTCCCTTAACAGACCACGTGCAGCCGAACAATTAGCGGAAGCCCTAAACTGCTGTAAGGCAGATATTACCGCCATCCAAGAAGTGCGATGGGATGCACCGGGCAAACGCAAACTAAATGACTGTGATATATACTACGGCGACTGCAACCGAGAACAAATTCAGCGTCTATTTGGGTGTGGATTTCTTGTTGGAACTAGACTCACGCAAAAAGTCTTGAGCTTCAACAGTGTGAGCGAGCGCATCACGACAATCCGCATCAAGGCTAAATTCGCCAACATAAGCCTAATATGCGCGCATGCCCCAACAGAGAAGAAAGATGAAGACACCAAAGACATATTCTTCGAGCTCTTGGACAATACATACGAGCAGTGCCCTGGCTATGACATTAAAATTGTCTTAGGAGATTTTAATGACAAGCTGAGAAGAGAAGACATATTTGGTGGCATCATTGGGAGATACAGCCTGCATGACACCACCTCCGACAGCGGATTCAGGATGATTAATTTCGCTGCGGGGCGAGACGTTCTGGTAGCTAGTGCGCAGTTCACGCATCTTAATATCCACAAGGGGACATGGAAATCTCCTGGTCAATCAACCGTCAACCAGATTGACCCCATTGCGATCTACGCACAACACTTCTCCAGTATATAGGATATCCGAACATTCCGAGGGGCCAACATTGACTCGGACCACTACCTCGTTGTTGCCAAGGTACGGCTACGAACATCCCGATCCAAACCAAAACAAGGAAGTACTGTGAGAAGATTCGACGTTAGACGGCTACAATCGCAAGAGACTGCCATGTCCTTTTCCGATCAAGTCTCTAATAATCTCTTAAGGAGTCCTATGCTGCCTGCATTAAGCATTGAAAACCAATGGCAACATTGCCTTGCAGCCATCAGAGATGCCGCCTCTGAAGTGTTAGGTTTCACACCGCCACCACAGCTAAACCCCTGGTTTGACGACGAATGCCGGCAAGCGCACGCAGCGAAACAAGAGGCATACAAAACGGCGATGCACAAAAGGACTAGAGCTGCTCGCGAGCTCTACGAGTAGAAGAGGAGAGAGGAACACCGGCTTCTTAGATTGAAAAAAATAGAGCATGATCGAGGGATATAGCGCGCGATCGAGGAGATAGAGGGATGTCACGACAGGAATGTTGTTCGTAAATTTTACCAAAAGGTAAAACAACCTAACAAGTTTACCAGCCACAAACTGAAGCCTGTAAAGACGATCAGGGGAACATCGTAGTAGAACCACAGTCGATGCTGAGAATATGGAAAGATCACTTCTCCAAATTATATAACGGTGATGACGAACCGAATTCCGATGTAAGGGAGATAGAACCACTCAACCTCGGCGACGTAGATCAACAATGCTGCCTACCCGACCTTGAAGAAATGAAGATAGCTATGTCTAAACTGAAGTCAATTTAAGCTTGTGGAGCTGACGGCGCCAACTACAGAGGCAGGAGACATTGCATATAAGATCCTTTCTGCCGTATTATATGAACTTCTGAAGCCGTTCGTCAACAACCTGATAGGTCCTTATCAGTGTGATTTTAGACCAGGAAAGTCCAAATTTTAACTTTACGGCAGATATTGGAAAAAACCCAATAGTTTTAAATCGATACCCACCCTCTCCTTATCGATTTTAAAGCCGAGAATGACAGCATCCATAGGAAAGAGCTCTGCAGAGCAATGTCTAATTTTGGCATCACTGTCAAACTCATCCGTTTGTGCAGAAGATCGATACGATGGAGAATGCATGCAAGGTCGGAAGAGATCTCACCGATGTATTTGATGTCAAAAAATGTTTTAGACAAGGCGATGCACTGTCATGCGACTTCTTCAACATCGTTTTGGAAAGAACTGTGCTTAACTCAACCGTCAACACTAGAGGCACAATCTTCCAAAGGTCCTTCCAATTACTCGGATATGCAGATGCTATTGACATAATTGGAAGATCAAAGCGTGATGTCAGTGGAGCGTTTTTGAGCATTGAGGCAAGACCAAGTATATGCTGTCATCAAAATATGACATTGAACAACGAGCATCTAAAATCACCATCTATAAGACACTCATCATTCCGGTTCTCAATTATGGCGCTGAGGCCTGGACCCTGTCAAAGAAAGATGAGAGCGTCCTAGGATGCTTCGAGAGAAAAATTCTCCGGGTGATATTCAGTCCCGTACGCATAGATGGAGAATGGAGGAGAAGATATAACGACGAACTGTACGGACTGTACAGCGACACTGACCTAGTTAGCAGAATTAAAGTCTAACAGCTTAGATGGCTGGGCCATGTAGAGCGAATTTACATCAACGCATCAGCCCGGAAGGTCGTCGAATCAAATCCCGAGGGACGGCGCAGTAGAGGAAGAGCGCGACTCAGGTGGCGCACCCAGGTGGGAGAGGAGACTTGGCGTGCGAAACTGGAGACAGCTAGCTAGGGACCGAGCTGGCTGGAGACGCATGTTGGTTGAGGCCCAGGTCTGCCCCGGACTATAGCGCCACCTTAAGTAGGTAAGACTACCAAGGCTTGCCCGGACTTAGTCCAATCTTGAGGTCCAATTTTAAATTACTATTTTTCAGCATTTGTGGCAGTATATTAGCAATAACGTGGCGGATGTGGTCAATAGTTTAGGGCTTATTATCAACTTACAGCTTGTTTTTTAATAAATAAAACAAAATTTGTATTCAAAGTTCTTTTAAGGATAATTTGAATACTTACAGCATTATTGGTTCTTGAGATATGTTGAGTTAACCAAAATTTTAATTTTTTTTTTAAATTGCTTTGGTAAGAAAAAATACCCGCTCCATTTTTTTGAGAGTCCTTTTTCCATCTTTCTGCATTGTTATCTGTAGAGCAAAATTTATTTGAAGTCGATATCTCTGATGGTTCTTGAGCTATGGACGACCTAAAAAACTTCCCGTACGGTTGTACGAAGTCACAAACACTCGCACGCGCATACATCCTTCCAAAAACCTCCTATTTAGACACTTGAGACCTTGAAACCTCGACAAATGACATTATTTTCAATTAGACAAATAGGACTGATTAGAATAACTTCGTATGGGAAGTTAATAAATCATTTGGAAATTTAAAGGGCAATAATTGATTTTGAAGTACCCGTGGCATGATGGTTAGTGCGTTGGGCTGTCATGCGAGAGGTCTTGGGTTCGATCCATGCCACCTAAAGATTTTTTCACGGGTACTGCCTCTTGCGAGGAATTGACAAATTCTCCAAGAGTAATTCTTGTCATGAAAAATGATTTCTCAAAATTTGCCGTTCGGATTCGGCTTAAAACTGTAGGTCCCTTAAATCCTGACAACGTTACTCGCACACAGGAATGGTTAAGAGTTGCCAGTCACTAGGCCGTAATTTTCAAACGGACTGTTGCGCCACACAACTTATTAATTTTTATTTAATAGATTTTGAATGTGAGTCGCCTTCAATGACTCTTATTTCAAGGCAAAGCACCAATTGGTTAAGCTTAAAATCGTCAATCAAAAAAATCTAGTGTCCTCAAATGATAAAACGTACAATATATTTACATCCTTCCGTAAGGCGAACAACTGCAACAACTTTACAAGGTTCATTTAAGAAAATTCTTTGATTAATCTTATCTGTACAGCCCTTAACTATAGCATAAGAAAAGATAACTTTAAGGAGAACAGTTTTGTGGTTACAAGACGCTTCATTCTCAACGTATACCCTCATTTATTATTTCTAATACCATAAGCAAAACCAATAGTCTGAGGTTTTTTGTGACTTTTATACGTAATATAGAAGTTCATTTCTCTGTGCAATGACCGAAACAAAGGATATTCCGTTTTCCTTTTCATCCTATATTTTCCAAAAGTTGCAACCCTGATTGTGTATATGGAAAAATGTATTCTTCATTTCACTTGGTCAATGAATTATGACCTGTCCTGACTGTGTCCATGTCCATCTTCATGTCCGTGTCCATGTCCACGTCCAGTGCTGCATCGGTGAAGATACCTATTGTAAGATGTTCTTATTCTTAGAAGAAACAATAATTTTGCTCCTGTGCCAAAAACCATAAAATGCCTTCGTCATAGTCTTCCTTGTGGAACTTTTGGTCGAGTGGTTTTGTACTGTGGTGGTGGTGTTCTTCCATACCTTAAGAAGAATAACCACGACACCCTGGGGACAGGTTACCAATCATAGAACTATACACATATAATCCACACGATGTATATTCTGACCATTTATTCTTATGGAACATGTCCTCTTTTTGGCCGTTATGATGTAACATTACACAGCACATCAAATATAACATTTCCAAGCCAAAATGCAGAAGAAACAAACAACAACAACAAAAAGAAAAAAAACCTAAAAATATTCCCGAATATTGTCTTAAGTAGGATCATCTCCTGAATAATCCATAAAGGGGTTGATGTTAAGTTCACATATGCGATAGGTGAACCACTATGAACATGTATCTATATATCCACTTGGGGTTGGCAGTGGAATTGCAAAATGATTTAATGAATATGACGCCAGGACACCAAGGACTTTCCGAAATGAAAATCGTTTCGCATAACGAAAATGATTTTCATGAAATTTTAATCAAGCATCAAAAACCAATGGAATTTGAAGGGAGAGCTTTTGCTACATACCAAAGGTATAGACTGTATAGCTACATATGTATGTGTGGTCTGAGAGTTCGACAATTTAAGCATCAGAGGCAGAGAGGAGACGATGCATGTTGTATATGTATAAGGATAACTAATCACCGCTCTTGTTCTTCCTGTCAAACTTTGGTTTTTGCAGGAAGATGAAAACGAAAATAATGCCTTCAAATAAGAAACAACTTTGACAAAACCACAGAGTAATCGAATTAGATGGTCTTCTAGGTTTTTCGTCCTTCCACTTTTTCCTATCCTGTAGCGGTGGTAAAGTGTTTGTATTCCTTATAAGAGTTCTCTTCCTATTTGGTTGTTCGATGCACAGATGATGTGTCCGAATAATTTTATTTGAAAGTAAGTCACGTCGCTTTGAAGGACCCCGATGTGTAATGATGTTATTAGAGGACTCATCAAATATTTTCGGACAGCTGACAATTGCGTGTTGCTCTGTTGTTCAACAACAGATTGGCTTACGTGACACTCATTTGTTTTGTCGATGATTCGTGAATTTTGGTCCTAAAGATAAACTTACGTGTCCTTAAGAAATTATTCTCAAAACCCAGATGCTAACAGATATTTTGTTAGTTGAATGGGACACTTGACAAATAGCTTTAAGTGAACACGTTTGTTTTTTGTTTGCTTTTGTGTGGTTATAGGTTATAGCTTTCCACAAAGTACTTGATGAGGTTTTTCATTCAGGAAGACTTGTTGATAGCTTGATAGGAGTATGAAGATATTAAAAAAGCTAAATGAAAACTATATCTTTTGAAAAGCAGATGTGGCCAACCTAAAAGGAAGATGAGATTTTCAAATACTGCAAAGGTAACCAAGACTTGATTGAGGTCGAGGATCTATGTATTTGGTAGAAAATTGCAAATTGAACTTCTAAGTGACTTTTATAGCTATTGAAGTATACTAATATTCAAATCAAAATTTTTATAGCTATTTTAAGGAAATGGTTTCATATTTTGATACAATTTTAGTTCATAAACGGTCTTCCCAATTTTGAGAGCTGATAGCAGACATTAGTTGAATTTTGCGAAATCACATCGAAAGGGTAGCAATCGATTCTAATTCTTGGAAATTAAAGTACTATGGTTTTATAAAAATGAATGTCTTGTTTCGCTTCTTGCTTCATGGTTGGAACAAAGAAGCTACTTTTTGACAAAGAGCTGAAGGTTAAAGAACTTACTTAATTAAGGTGGCGCTACAGTCTTGTGTGAACTAGGGCCTCATCCAACAAACTTCTCCATCTATCTAGGTTCCTAGCTAGATGTCTCCAGTTTCGCGCTTCAAGTTGGGTGAGGTCACCTTCCACTTGTGCGCGCCACCTGATCCGCGGTCTTCCTCTACTGCGCTGTCCTGTGGGTGTGGATTCGACGACTTTCCGGGCCGGAGCATTGGTTTCCATGCGCTCTACGTGACCCAGCAATCTTAGTCGTTGGACTTTTACCCTTCTGGCTAAGTCAACGTCACTGTACAGCCCGTACAGCTCGTCGTTCCATCTTCTCCTCCACTCTCCTTCGATGCATACGGGACCGTAGATCACACAAAGAACTTTTCTCTCGAACCGACCCAAGGTGATTTCATCCGCTTTTGTCATAGTCCATTCTTATGTACCGTATAGCAGGATAGGGATGATAACGGTCTTATATAGTAACACTTTACACACACACTCGAGAGAGGACTTTACCACTCAATTGCTTTCTTAGTCCAAAGAAACAGCGATTAGCAAGAATTACTTTGTTACTATTTACTATTAATTGCACAGACTTTTGAAATATAGTGCATCTAGTGTTGACGTGTGAGCTCTGGACTATTCTTTCAAACACGATGTTAAAAAAATCACATGACAGCGCATCACCTTTTCTAAAACCTTTTTTGACATCGAAAGGTTCTGTTAAGTTGTTTCCAACCTTTATGGAGCAGAGTGAATTTTTCATGGTCATCCTGCACAAACGGACGAGTTTGGCAGGGATGCTCTATACAGCTCGTCCCTGTAAATTTTGTCATATGCGGCCTTGAAACCGATAAAACGATGGTGGGTGTCGGTTTGGTGTTCTTGGGTTTTTTCCAGGATCTGCCGTAATGTGAATATTTGATCAACTGTGGACTTTCCTGGTCTAAAACCACACTGATAAGGACCTATCAGGTTGTTGACGAAGGGCTTTAGACGTTCCCATATTACGGCAGAGAAGATTTTATAGGCGATGTTAAGTAAACTGATTCCTCTATAGTTGGTGCAGTTTAGAGGGTCTTCTTTTTTCAGGTTTGGGCAAACAATACTGAGGTTCCATTCATCGCGCATGCTTTCTTCCGACCATATCTTACAGATAAGTTCGTGCATGCTCCTAACCAACTTATCTCCAGCTGCTTTAAAGAGCTCGGCATTTAAGCCAAACGCTCCAGCGGCTTTATTAGACTTCAACTTAGATATGGCAATCTTTACTTCGTCTAAGTCGGGAGGACGGGATTGTTGGCTTTCGTCGTCTATATTGAATGGATCATCCTGCCTGACAGCGGAATTCAGTTCTTCGTCGCCGTTATACAGTCTGCAGAAGTGGTCCTTCCATATGCTCAGCATTGACTGCGGTTCCACTATGATGTTTCCACTTTCGTTCAAGTTCCTTGTTGGTGGCTGTTTGAAACCCAGCTCATCAGAGGCGGCTTCTCTGATTGCATCTTGGCAATGTTGTCACTGGTTTTCGATACATTGTGTTGGCGGCAGAGAACTTCGAGAGGGGTTACTTGTTACTCGGTCGGAAAAGAATTTGGCGATCTCTGGCGATTGTAGCCGTTCGACGTTGTACCTTCTCCCCGCACCTCCCTGTTTTTCTTTGGGTCTGGAAATCCGAAGTGATACCTTGGCTACAACGAGGTAGTGGTCCAAATCTATGTCAGCTCCTCGGAAAGTTCGTACATCCATGATGCTGGAAGAGTGTCTATCGTCGATCGTAATATGGTCAATCTGGTTGACGGTATAGATTGATCTGAAAAAGTCCAAGTTCCTTTGTGGATGTTGTGGTGTGAAAAACGCGTACTGGCTACCATGACATTTCGCCCCGCAGCAAAATCTATGAGCCTGAATCCGTTGTCGGAAGTGTTGTCGTGCAGGCTGTTCTTCCCACTTATTCCACCAAAGATGTCTTCCCTTCCTAGCTTGGCCTTAAAATTCGCCCAGGACTATTTTAAGCTAGGGCACTGCTCATATGTTTTGTCTAGGAGCTCGAAGAACATATCTTTGGTGTTGTCGTCTTTCGCTTCTGTGGGGGCGTGCGCGCATATCAGGCTAATGTTGCCGAATTTAGCCTTGATGCGTATGGTCACGAGGCACTCATTGATGCACCTATAGGTCAAGAATTCTTGCCTAAGTCTGGCTCCAATGACAACGCCGCATCCAAATAAGCGCTGTTGGTTTTCGTGGTAGCAGTCAACATAGTAAATATCGCAATTTTTCATCCTCTTTTTGCCCGGCCCATCCCATCGTATTGTCTGCTTCATAGCGGTCTAGGGCTCCCGCTATTTCTTCCGCCGCACGTGGTCTGTTAAGGGACCTAACATTCCACGTGCATATCCGAAGTTCGTTGTCCTTAATTCGTTTGCGTTGGTTGTCAACAGTAAATCAGTCCGTATCCGAGGCTTGTTGGTGCTTCGCAACTGTGAAATCTTTTACGTGGCCAGGAAGTCACCCTGACGGCACAACCCACAACCTTTAAGTATAGATCCTAAGTATAACTCCAATGATGGGAAGCCGGATAAAATCGCTCCTTATAGGTCTGGGCTCGGAAAAAGTCGAAGAAGCCCTATAAGGTGTTCACTAAGTAGTTCAACCTTACTGCAATTGTAGACCCAACCGTTGATTCCATTTCGGGAATTCCTCCGCTACCGTCTGGATAAGGATAGATGCCTTAGTGGAAAAACCTCTCCCCATCTCTCTCGTTTGTTAAAGAACACCAAAGAAATTACTTCTTGACGTGGATTATGGGCTAACTAAGACGAAGTTAATGACAAGCACCGTAGATCGATGACTGCCAACTTTTTTTGACATGCATTTTATAATATGAAGAACAGCATCATGTTATTTCAATAGGACTGCAGTGTGTCACATGGAAATCTTAAAAATAATCAGTAAGTCTTTCGCATCAATAGGTTTACCGTTGATCTCATGGTTTATGGAACCGAACAGACGAAGAAATATTAACATCGTTTTGTAGGAAGTGTGATTATTGCGTTGGAGATTTCAAAACATTTGATAGGGTTTGGCATAAAGCTACCTTGCGAAAAACGGGTGCACTCATTTCAGATGAATCTTTCCGTCGTTTGATTAAAAACTAACTTTCGGACGTTCAATACTAGTAATATTTAATATTTTCAAGTCAAAAAACACAAAACAAATGCTGGTGTGCCGCAGGGATCCGTTCTGTTCGCGATCTCTTCCTTATTTTTATAAATGATCTCCCGTCTGCAACTTGTAATCCAGGTAATTATTGCACTGACAATATGACTCTTAGCTTTTTATATACGTTTCCAGGCTCACATCCTTTCTCTTCGGATTTGGAACTGCAACAACAGAAAACATGATAAGCTCCTTAAATTTTGAACTGACTCACACTGTGCAATGAGAAATATGAATTCATCTGCGGTCTGGTGCTCCTGCAATTTACTTAAGCCCCTTGGAAAGTATACAAAAAAAGCTTTTAAATGCTTGGTGACTATAATATCATTGAATTTGACTCGGAATGTGGCCTGCCTCATTTTTTTTTACTGAGCTATGTTCTGGAATCCTCCCTTAATGATTTAATTTTGTTACTTATGCTTTTAGGAATGCTCATAATTTTACCTTCGATCTAAAATACGGTCGTACTGTGAAGTACAGATATTCGTTCTTAAGCCGTACTCGACGAATGTGGAATACTTTACAACGCTTTTTCTTTCCTTTCCATTCGGCTTTTTTATCATATACCCGAATATAAAATGATGACAGACGCTTTCCAAACCCTCCCTCTTTTTCAAATGCTCAATTACTTCCACTTTGTCTGTGGCATAGTTAAGGTATTGAAAACCTTTTTACTGTGTACTAATTATAAAAAAGTCTCTTCTTTGAGACAATTGATTTGATTCTGTTCTTGTAAGGTTTTCTGATATTGCAGGTCAATGTGAATAATCCTTCAACAGCGGTACTCAAAGCCAACATGACAAATGCCACTATCGGCCAAATGCATCCTGATTAATGTGCCAAGACCATGAAATAATTGGATATCTTTGATCCAAACGAGCTTTGAAGAGGTAACTTAAATTAATAACCAAAGGACATCAATGATAAAATTATCATCTGCAATCTTTGATAAACACTTTAATTTATATAGAATCAATCTAGCCCATGCCTTCACTCATTTGACCATATCGCGGCACATCTTATACCTGTTCTATATCATCTTTACTTTATTATACTTACGTTTAAACGTTTTGCCAAGTTGCTTTCTATCTCTTTTTGTCTTGTTATAGTCGTCTTCAATTCCAGTTTAGTGAAAAATCGCATCTCACCCATAAATTCCACCAATAAAATAGCTTCGATCACACCCATAAACGTGACCGAAGATCACGAATCAGCTAGCAATTCCAAATTCACGCAATCCTTGAACTACCATCAGAGTCGCATCCAGTAAAGACACACATAAGGCATATAGAGCCTCCTCAAATACCTACCATAACTACAATATATATATGCAGTGAACACCCGTCCATCTATCCATGATGCACCTCCCAGGCTACACCACATATTCACAGCTTTTATTAGACCCCAAGAAAACATTGAGTTCCATATCATCATCGATGTGCTGCTATACGGAGAGACACGGAGCGGATGTGCGGAGGTGAAGCAATTTCAATGGCGCGGTGGTTCCATCCTGAGTTGGTGCTGCCGGTGATGGTGCTGGCTCCATTACTACTGCGCTGCTGTTCAAACGGATGCGCGCGCGAAGTGCATTACATCCTAGGAGCGATTACTTAACCTCATGGCTCAGCTCCATAACCACTTGGCATCGTCATCATCATCGCCACAACGCCGCCAGACGGGACGCGACGGTAATTTTCTTAAAGAGTACCTACGGCTACGGTATGGTTAAGTTGGGTAAGGTTATGGTTACTGATGGTTGCTGGTGTATATGGTGGATGTGCTTCTACTGGCTGATGCTTCCATCATGCTGGGGACAGCCCGATCACTATGCATCTACGTGGTGGTGGACGAGAACAACATCAAAACCGAGCGGAATAATATGAACACTCAGTGGTGGTGATCTTGGGTTCACAGAGCGGTTAATGAGTCCAGGAGTCACCATCGCTATGGTCTCTGCCATACCGCCATGCGTCTTGGTAAAGTCGTTGTTTTAAAAAGTCCACAGGCAGCATCCAAGGATAACCTGTTTGTATCCAATTTCATGGTATTTTTGAGGGTGGCGAAAATAACTCCAGGGAGAGGCAGGGAATGGACAGCAGAAAAAGGTCTCGAAACAACCATGACGACAATTGCCAATTACGGTAAGTGCATATAGACAGATATATATGATCCTTTGTCGATTTTCCGATAATCTATTGCACCTTGGGGTCAGCCAATAAAAAATAAATTCGGACACAGAGGTTACAGCCAACAGCGCTAGGTTGGAAAAAAAGGGACAACACAAAAAAAAGGGTTGTGAATCTGAAACTGAAATGAAACTCACCCTCCAAGATGATTTGTCGCCCTGGTTCAATTACCACTCTCTAAAGTGCCTTCAATTCACTTCATATCCCAGGGATATGGAAATTGCGTCACATAAATAATCAGACCATTTCCTTGTTGTGACATGTTTCTTTCTGGTGGAACACTCTACAGCAAAAGCAAGACTCTTCTCCGTCTGGTTGCTCCTGCTGCTACTGCTGCTGCTCTGTGTGTGTCCCCCAGGCGAACATAAATAACAAACCCAACCGACCCAATATCAATTTGCACTAAGAATCTCTTAAATCCTTAGCGGCAAGACTCTGACATAGCCCATCAGAGAAGAATATGCACTCATTTTATATGCAGGACGCAGGACGCAGGAACCTTTGCCAAAGGAAAAGGAGCTATCCATCCACTAAATATTATAAGAAACAACCCCTGTGATGGGGTATGTAAATTTCTTTCCCGCGAATGATTATTTTTAACCCATGCCGCACGCGTCCGCCCCTCGCACGTATACCATAAAAGAATGTCAGATTTGACACTTCGTAATATTTATGAAGATGGACCGAAGACGGATTGAAATTCAGGAGAGAAAAAAGTATGATTTTTATGTTCTCTAACTCTCCCACTTGATCCTTAGCATCATTTCGTGTATCCTTGAACCTTTGAGGAGCTAAATGGCAATTAGACAAAAAGTTTGTCTCTGTGGGACGATAACTTAGAATGTTAACAAACGGCAAAACGCAAGCAATTAAGGAATCTTTCGAACTCTAATGCCGTTAGGAAGGGTTATAAGACTTTTCATAGTAGGTACATCCATAAGAAACTCGCAGGAAGTCTTGTGTTTGTTATGGCTCTTGTGACTCGAGGGGCTTTGCCACACACAAAAATAAACCAACAAAAAAAAAGAATTTTCTATAGTGCGGGTCTTGAGTCTTATAGAAAACTGTGCTACCGTTTTTGGAAGTCAACCCGGAAGGGGTATACCTGCCTTTGCTTTATATAAGTAAGAACATCTTTCTGATTGTGCTCCTGTTTGATTGTTGTTTGGCGGTGTGGTAAGTGGCAGGTAAATTAATTAAGTAAACTTTCCTTATGCCGATTGTTTTTGGAAGGAGTATACCTGCCTCCGCTTTTATACTTTATGTTGGTGTACTCTTTGAAGAATTAAACGTAATTTTCAAGTTTCAATTGCTTCGTGAAGAAGTGCAAAAACCTGGAGGCCAAATAGGTTTAGGGTGATTCAAATGAAGTTTTGTAAATTAATAACAATGTTTTTTTTTTTTGTTTCTCAGAGAATACTTACGCAATGGAATGGCTTACTGAAAGTTGTGTCATTTAGGAAGAATATTTACAGTGGTATCAGACGAAGGAAGGTTTTTAAGTATCAAAGTTTAATTTTGGTGAGATTTTCTTTCTTGAAGCAAAAGACAAGAAGTTGTTGATTGGCATTGTTGTAAAAGTAGGTGAATACAAAAATATGGTGGACAACATGATTCCCAACTTTTTTGTCGAAATATTGAAATTCTTATTAAAAACTTAAATTTTGCAGTATAATATAAAGTTTGAATAGAAACTGTATGGCAATTGTCCACATAACCTGAAGCTAAGAAAGTTTAAACTTCTTTTCAGAATTAGATTAAGCATGTGTTGTATGGAAATGTGGTAGATCTCTAAGAATGGATGTTATTTCCGGGTTGAACTCTGGAAAGTGAACTAGACACGGGTGATTTTCGCATTGTTTTTGAAAGAAAAGTTCTTAATGTCAGGGGTAATGGCACTACTATGGCACAATTGACTTGGAGTTTTTGTTCACAACAATGGACGAGAATAACTATAACTGTTTGCTGGAACGGTATTTTCCGAAAATAAAAACAAAAAAATACTAGAACCTCCGCCTTGGATTTTCCAAAAAGACAATTCCCCCATCCACACTCACTGGGTTTTTAAAAGTTGCTTTTATGCAAATGACTTGGAATTTTCGCCATGGCCATCTCGTAAATTTTTAAAGTTGGCAGACAATGTGAGACAACGCCCATTTAGTCAAAATTCTTTATGATGCCTGGGCTCTCATCATGTAACTTTATTAACGGCAATCGCCTCAGCGATAGCCGAGACCGATATCGTCGGAAGTTTGCTTCACTTTGCATTACTGCTTTCGTTGACAGATGCTGAATAAACGAGCCTGTTTGATAAATTAATATTTTCATCGAGTCTTACGATTAAGTATTGCTTTCTAGTTCCCGTGGCGTGATGGTTATTGTGTTGATCCATCATTCAAGAGGTCTTGGGTTCAATCCCTGCGTGTGTCAGCTAAAGTTTCGAGGAAACTGCCTCTTACTATAGGCAAAAAATTGAGTCCTCCGATTCCGTCCGCCTTTCCGTTTGTCTTTCCTGGCTCCTACATCTCAAACCTTTGTGTCGATTGAGTTTAAACTGGAAAATTAAGGTTTTAAACCGATTAACGCAAGGCATTTTTTCATTTTTTTAGTACTATGAAAACAGCAGTCACCATACAATCTTTTTGGTTAAAATCGAAAATTCAATTTTTTTACATTTTTAAAAAATGTCTAAATTGTTTTCTTAATTTTGTCTCTCCCTACAAGAAAGACACATTTCGGTATTGATCCAGAAGAATAATCTTCATAAAACTGTTATTTTGTTTTTAAGTTTTCTGAAGATTGTCATTTCTTCTAACTAAGCAACAAATATAACAAAAATATTTTTAAGACAAAATTTAAAAAATATATGTGTAAAAATCAATTAAAAAAACATTAAATTGATTTTTAAAATTAAGCAATTAAGAATATAAATGTCCCAAAAATTGCAAAAGTGAGACTTTTAAACCAACGGCTAATTGAAAAATATAATGAACGTTTCATATCTATTAATATAAAAGCTTTGAATCTCTTGAGATTTTAATTGAAAAGAGATTTTGAAACGTGTAGTTGTTGAGTGCGCACAAAAGTTTTTTCACAACTTATTTGCTTACCTTAATTTGTTTTTATTTAATTTTTAAATAAATTATTTACTTAAATTATTACTTAAATGGATGTTCAAATGGTAGACATGTGCATTCAAGACGACACAGGCGTCAACAGGTTTTTATCAAAAGCAACTCCTACTCTCACCTCCCCGTGGTGAACATCAGGTGCCTAGTACCTCAACTGGAGATTGGGTTCCAACCGCAGTGGAAAGTTGTTGGGGGCAGCAAAGGCACCTCTCCTTATCCAGGCGGCAGCGGAGCAATTTCCGAGATGGAATAAACAGTGGAGTCTAGAGTTCCAGTAAGGTTGAACTACTTAGTGAACACCTTATAGGCCTTCTTTGACGTATTCGGAGCCCAGGCCTATAAGGAGCAGTTTTATCCGGCTCCCCATCCTTGAAGTTATACTTAGGAACTGGCCCTCCAGGTTGGGGGTTGTGCCGTCGGGGTGACTTCCTGGCCACGTAAAAGCTTTCATAGTTGCAAAGCACCAACAAGCCTCGGCTACGGACGGATTTACTGTTGACAACCAACGCAAACGAATAAAGGAAAACGACCTTCGGACATGCACGTGGAATGTTAGGTCCCTTAACAGACCTCGTGCAGCCGAAGAATTAGCGGGGGCCCTAGACTGCTATAAAGCAGACATCACCGCCACCCAGGAAATACGCTGGGATGGGCCGGGCAAAAAGAGGAAGAAAAACGGCGATATTTACTATGGTAACTGCTACCACGAAAACCAACAGCGCTTATTTGGATGCGGCGTCGTCATTGGAGCCAGACTTAGGCAAGAATTCTTGACCTATAGGTGCATCAATGAGTGCCTCGTGACCATACGCATCAAGGCTAAATTCGGCAACATTAGCCTGATATGCGCGCAAGCCCCCACAGAAGAGAAAAACGACAATACCAAAGGTTATGTTCTTCGAGCTCTTAGACAAAACATATGAGCAGTGTCCTAGCCAGGATATTAAAATAGTCCTGGGCGATTTTCATGCCAAGCTAGGAAGGGGAAACATCTTTGGTAGAATAATCGGGAAATACAGCCTGCACGACAACACTTCAGGCTCATAAATTTTGCTGCGGGGCGAAACGTCATGGTAACCAGTACGCGTTTTCCAAACCTCAACATCCACAAAGGAACTTGGACTCCTCCAAATCAATCTACCGTCAACCAGATTGACCATATTGCGATCGACGCCAGACACGCTTCCAGCATCATGGATGTACGAACTTTCCGAGGAGCTTACATCGACTCGGACCACTACCTCGCTGTAGCTAAGGTAGCACTTCGGATTTCCAGACCCAAGGCAAAACAGGGAGGTGCTGAGAGAAGGTACAACGTCGAACGGCTACAATCGCCAGAGATCGCCAAATCCTTTTCCGACCGAGTTACAAGGAACCTCTCACGAAGTTCTCTGCCGCCAACACAATGTATGGAAAACCAGTGGCAACATTGCCAAGATGCAATCAGAGAAGCCACCGCTGATGTGCTGGGTTTCAAACAGCCGCCAACAAGGAACCCCTGGTTTGATGAGGAATGTCGGCATTCAAATGAAGCCAAACAACAGGCACGCAAAGCGGCGCTGCATGAAAGGACGAGAGCTGCTCATGAGCTCTATGAGCAGTAGAGGCGAGAGGAACGCCGACTTCTCAGAAGGAAAAAGAGAGGGCATGAAAAGCGTGCGGTTGAAGATGGTGAGAGGTTTAAAAGCAGGAATTAAGTTCGAAAGCTTTATGAACAGGTGAAACGAAATTAACAGGTACATAAACCTACAGTCAATGTTGAGGATATGGAAGAACCACTTCTGCAGACTGTATAACGGCAACGACGAACCAAATTCCGCTGTCAGGCAGGATGATCCATTCAACATAGGCGAAGAAAGCCAACTATCCCGTCCTTCCGACTTAGACGGAGTAAAGATTGCCATATCTAAGCTGAAGTCTAATAAAGTGCTGGAGCGGATGGCTTGAATGCCGAGCTCTTTAAAGCAGCTGGAGATAAGTTGGTAAGGAGCATGCACCAACTTATCTGTAAGATACGGTCGGAAGAAAGCATGTTCGATGAATGGAACCTCAGTATTGTTTGCCCGATCCTGAAAAAAGGAGACCCTCTAAACTGCACCAACTATAGATGAATCAGTCTACTTAACGTCGCCTATAAAATCTTCTCTGCCATAATATGTGAACGTCTAAAGCCCATCGTCAACAACCTGATAGGTCCTTATCAGTGTGGTTTTAGACCAGGAAAGTCCACAGTCGATCAAATATTTACATTACGGCAGATCCAAGAAAAACCCTAAGAACATCAAACCGACATCCACCATCTTTGCATCGGTTTCACAAGGCCGCATATCACATCATCTACAAGGACGAGCTGTATAGAGCCATGTCTAGTTTTGGCATCCCTGCCAAATTCGTCCGTTTGTGCAGGATGACCATAAAGGTTTTAAACAACTTAACAGAACGAACCTTTCGAAGTAAAAAAAAGGCTTTAGACAAGGTGATGCGCTGTCATGTGATTTTTTTAACATCGTGCTTGAAAGAATAGTGCAGAGCTCACACGTCAACACTAGAGGCACTATCTTTCAAAAGTCATTCCAATTACTGGCGTATGCTGATGACATTGACATAATCGGAAGAACTCAGCGTGATGTCAATGGGGCTTTTGTGAGTATTGAGGCAGAGGCGGCAAAAATGGGTTTAACGGTTAACGAGGGCAAAACAAAGTACATGCTGTCGTCTAGAAAGGGCATACAACACCGACGTCTTGGTCAAAACGTCACAATCAACAGACGTAACTTTGAGGTAGTCAAGTACTTCCTCTACCTAGGCTCCGCTGTAAACGCAGAAAACAACACCAGCGCTGAGATCAAACGCAGAAAAACTCCTGCTAACCGCTGTTTCTTTGGACTAAGAAAGCAATTGAGTGGTAAAGTCCTCTCTCGAGGGACCAAAGTGTTGCTATATAAGACCCTTATCATCCCCGTCCTGTTATACGGTGCAGAAGCATGGACTATGACAAAAGCGGATGGAAGCACCTTGGGTAGGTTCGAGAAAAAAGTTCTTCGTGTGATCTACGGCCCCGTATGCATCGAAGGGGAGTGGAGGAGAATATGGAACGACGAATTAGAATTAGCCAGAAGGGTAAAAGTCCAACGACTAAGATGGCTGCGTCACGTAGTGCGTATAGAAACCAATGCTCCAGCCCGAAAAGTCTTCGAATCCACACCCACAGCACAGCGCAGTAGAGGAAGACCGCGGACTAGTTGGCGCAGACAAGTGGAAAGTGACCTCACCCAACTTTTAGCGCGAAACTGGACACATCTAGCTAGGGACCGAGCTAGATAGAGAAGTTTGTTGGGTGAGGCCCTAGTTCACACAGGACTGTAGCACCATCTTAAGTTAGTAAGTAAGTGTTTACTTAAATGCAAGTATTTCCTTAAATTCAGGAACCAAAAATATTTCTCTCTACAATTTTTAATGTTTTTTTACTTCTTTAAGATCTAAATATTTTTAAGCATCTACGAGTACGCAGATTGATAGATAGCGAAAAGTGAGTTCAAAAAGGCTACGTCAAAAAAGCCCGACGAAATAATTCATAAAAGATCCTCGCCCATTAAATTATTATTTGTTTTCTAAAATAAACAAATACATTTAATAATGCATTTACCACGTATATTTTGTGGCCTCTTGTAGTAATTGTCAGTGTATATGTTACCGTAATGTCAAGATATTAAAGAATTCTTAATTTAAATTTTAAGTTTATCGGGTAATTGCTCTTTGAGTTACAACACGTTTTAAGGTTTCACTAAGGATTTGCACAAGTTAAAAGGCGCTAGAAGTTCGCTTCTTACAATGCTGTCATATGAAGAGTGTACGAGATACGGCTTTGAAACAGAATATTCTTGAAGCTTAAGAAATTTGTAAACTATATTATGGTAACTTAAATGGTATGTTAACAAGCATTTTCACTTTAGGAGTAAAAATTTTAGCCGTTCGAGTGAATCGATACATAGGAGCTTACCTACCCCAGAACTTACCATATCGAAACATAGACTATTCTAATACTTTCAACTAATGTCATTTTAATGAGTGGTTTTCCTTTCTTACGACTTAAAACATCTAATTCAGAAGTTTGTTGCTAATTCCAATACGCGTTCCACAGGGTGTTCATTCAAGGCCACTCCTTTTAATTTTAACTATTTATTGTGTTTTCCTTTTTGTATAGAATCTCGTTTAAAACATTAATGTAAGCTTTGTTGATTAAATTAAAAATTCAAAAGTATTAATATCCTTACTGGGCACATAGCACACAATTTTACCGATATACTGCTTAATTGACAGGATACTCAAAATATTATTTATAGATATATTACGCTCATCTTCCACTAATAGTAACTCTACTTTACTTAACTGATAAATAATTGAAAGAAGTGATTCTCACCACATGTTGGAGAGAAATTTAATGTTGATATTAACATGTCCCCCAAAAAGGCTGTAGTGGTCACAACTTCAACAGTTCAAAAAATTCAAAACAGATTTCAGTTCAAAGGCTTAGATGCACATGTGAATAGCAAGGTACATCCTTTTTTTTCTGTTCCCATATATAGTAAATAATAAGCTTAATTAAATTGTGATTAAATTCAGAATATTTCAAAAAAAAATTATTTTTGAAATGTTATTCTCTTAATATAAAAACAACGAACTGATTATTACAAGCTCATTTTTGACAGTTAACCTTTTATGTTAAACTTCTTGAAACTTATTTGGTGCTCATTCATATTTTTTTCATTTCATTAAAATACAAAAATCTCAACTGAAAAACATCTTGCTTCTTTGTTGGCTTGACAGAAAGATAACAATCTAAGTAGTGTATCAACATCATGGCGTATCATCAACGTCTAATCAAAGTTACAGCATCCTTCCACTCATCAGCTTCCTCCACTCAATTTAATGTCAAAATTGCCTGACTCTTCAAATCAGTCATCTGTGCCCAGTGCTCCACTGAGAAACGTCAAAATTCCACAATATCGCCTTAATCTTTACGCCACTTACGAACGAGTACACTGCCAGGCCGGTATAAAGCAAGCAGCGCGCATTCATCCAACTCTGAGCTGCTGCTGTTGCTGTAATCGAAACCTTGCCTTTCAAGTGGAATACAAAAAACCAACATCCAACATGAGCCGTAGCAACGCAAAAAACATGATTGCATAGACCACGATTAGTGTTCTCCTCGAAGAGGACACCAAAAAGTCACACAAAGACAAACCACAATGACAAACGTCTTGAAAACGTCAAATTTTCCCAGAATGTCTCAGATTACAGATTTTCATGCTACAAGAAAAATCTTCCAAAAAAAACAAAACCAGCCACAAGTAGGTATGTATACGTTTATAATGTAGGAGGAGATAGCAGTAGCTGGTGGAAGCACACCAAGCCCGATTCGATGGTAATCTTGGGTCATTTCTTTCGAAGTCACCGCAGTATAGCGCCCCATCAGACAATGGAATCCTTTTAATGTCGTGGCAGCTACTGTATTCAGTTCCAATGCCATCATACTCTCTCAATGGTGGTCATGTCGTGTAGTTTGTGATCTCCATGAATCCTCGATAAATCCACACCACCAGCCACCCATCCCTCTGTCCGGTCCCATCAGTGCCAGAGAGTGGCCCAACATAATAACCCACTCAGAATGTCAGGCGCGACCCGATGCGACGCGACGCGACAATGATGATGCTCCTCCATCGTCATAATAATCGTCGTTGTCGACGTCGCAGTCATCGTCGTGCGGACGTCACAAAAGTCGCATAGATCGCGTAGTTTGGCTTGTCCCGCTTGCTGCCGCTCTGCGCTGTAGCGAGCGCGACATCATTCCTCGGCTATCGATGTCGGATCTTTTGTCTGTTGTGTGCTGATGATAATTTCGTGACATTAATTTCGCAGCACAAAGTCCACCACTGTCCCATAGGAGCTGCCTGCGAGACAGACAGTGGCTGTAGTGTCAAAGGGCTGGAGGATCGACCATGCCCTAAGCTCAGACCAGTCATGCATTCCCGTGACTCGACGGCGGAGCGTTTGCAAATTTATCAACAGTCTGCGGGAGTTCTTATCTCACAAGGCCTGTCTCTGGGTGGGTGCTTTTTGATATGAAATCGTTGTCTCCCGCTTGCTGCGCACTACGCTCCCTGATCAGTCTGAGTTTCTGGGAATTTCAATCTCAACCGCAGATGCAACGCGAAACGCACGCCTGTCGAACATGAGTTCCCGTTCCAATCGATCTATTTCAGGCCTCTTAAGAGCTCTAAACTAAACACTCTTTTACGGAAATAGTGTGCTATGTACAGTTGCACTTGTTTTGGCCGATTCCCGGCGCGGCCGGCGGTGTGGCCATGCAAGTGCACTAGTTGCGACGGCCGTGCCACCCCCAAAATAGACGACGTGCGTGACTAAAGGCGCAAAAACTAACGAATATTGTCTTGATTGCTCGCGGATTCGCAAGAGATTTCTTTGGAAATCCCCGATGCCGCGACCCGAGCGAAGGCAAAAGTTCCATCGACTCGGGAGATCCTGGTGAAATTGGAAGCGCGTATCGAAATATTTTTAGAGATTTACGAGCTAACTATGTTCGAACATAGCAACGTCCTCCTATTGTTTAGTGGTGTGGTTGATGAATATAGACTTGAGGTGCAAAGAGTGCGAACATTCTAATGTGCGGCAATCGGGAACATGCGGGACACCACACGCCATATGTGTCGTACTTTTTTATTATATGAAGTCATCGCGAAGTGTTTAGTTCTACACGAATGCTGTTGAATAATAAATTAGAGGCTATAGGGGTTGTTGTTTTTTTCGTTCTTCAAGCTCAAAATATGTATCACATTTCAATGTTTGGTTTTTACGAAATGAGCAGCATCAACGACTTTGATGGACGTGTTTATGATTAATTTTGATCTACTTACTTATATAGACAATTATAAAGTATGTATGGCATAGGAATTAGAAAATGATGTTTTTTAAATATTTTATTACACAGGGAAAATGTGGCGAACTCTTCCTGTATGACTGGACTACACCTTTATGTGGAAATGCATTGTTTTATTGGTTTTCTTGGAACTTTTACCGGATAACTGGCGTCAAAGTATATATTTTATGGTGTTCCGCATTTAACATGAAAATAATAATATTGGTGTTAATTAGTCATATAATTAGCTGAAAGATGGAATATAAAACTACGTAATGGTTTGGGGAAGAAAAATTGGAAGGAACGGGTCTTACGTTTTTCAATTTTGGCATTTCCGAAGAAAAAAGTATACAGCTGTGAACATAAATTTAGCACATTGAGATGCCAACGGTACATTTTGATCTCAAATATATGACAATAAATCAGAGAAAAGAAAATTGTAGATTTTTATATACAATCCAATTAGGTACATTGTGAAGGCTGGGATGCGGCCCACACTGATAACTTCCCATCCCGTCTGTAGATTTGTGTTGCTTTAAAGTTTGGAGGTTTTCGTGTTTTGTTTAAAAAGTTGTCAGTTTTTTAAAATTACCAAAAATATTTTTTATGTAATGAAATAGTTTGATTCTAAAATCTATTTTTGTTCACGAGATTTTTAGTCGAAAACCAATTTTAACCAATTTCAATAGCATTTCTTAAAATTTTTTATTTCTTATATAAAACAAAACAAATTGGTTGAATTAAATCAATCTCTTCTATTGTTCACGATATATCAAGAACCGGACATCAATTTTTAACAAATGTTCGTACTATTTTTAGAATCGTACTAAATCTGTATGACATCTGTCATTTTTCTCAAATGTGACAAAGTGTTTTGAAATTGATAAATTGTGAAATAAAATTTATTTATAGACATCATTAAAAGTAAATTAAATGAAAATGTTTTCGGAGGAAGAAGATTTTGAAATGTTTCAGGATTCAGTGTTGTGTAGGAAAGTTAAAAGTTTTAAAACTCGAGCAAATCCTCTTGCAGAGCGCGACTCTCTCGTGTCCATAGAAGGGTTCCACTGTATCTCGTCTGGTCTCGTCTTATAGAAGATGATAGCTCATCTTTTCGTATGGCAATACAGAGTTTTGATTAATCGACTGAAGACACAAAAATGTACAATAATAAAACCAAAAATATAGCATAACATCTTCATCGAAAAAATCAAACAGGTCACTTTTGCATTTGGTTGGACTGCCAAGAACAACACGCTCCTTTTCTGGAAAATGCTTGTCTTTATTGTCGCAATCTTAGATAGCCTCCTGAGTACCCACAACCACTGCCACCAACCTTCACACTGAAGCCAAAAGTTCTAGCATTGTAGCTGCATCTGGGTATTGAAGATGCTTCACGGGGAATAGATCTATCGCAGATATTCAATAATTAATGCACATTTCATTTAAACCTTTTTACTAAACAATAATTCTTTTACCTGGTAGAATTAATTTTTAATATAATTCGGTGTTAATATCCAAAATAGTTGCAACGAACTTAAACTTTAACGCAAACAAACCACGGCGAGTTATGAAAACAAAATTAATAAAAAAGAAGACACAAATTTAATGTTGTCACTTTGACATTTGCAAAAATATTAAGGTATGATTGTTGACATGTGTTAAGGTTTTTTTTTAATAAAATGGCTTCGTATAAAATGGTATCGTGCTAAGGCCTTAATAGTAGGTTGGGTTGGCTACGAAAGACCACAGATTAAAATCTTGTTCACAAAATCCCGCAAACTAAAATCTCGCAGACTAAAATCTTATTTTTTAGAATCTTGCAATCACAAAATCTCGCTTCTGCAAATCCCGCAATTTTAGAATCTCGCAGACTTAAATCCTGAAATTTGAAATCTCGCATTTAAAATAAAATATTTATTTAATCGCGCGCGCGGATAGTTTTACAGACTTATTGCAGCATAAAACAAAACGGGACTAACGATTAATTTTCATTTTAATTTATTGCTTTAATTGATATAAGATATGATAAGCCAAGCAATAAACAAACTGTTAAAATAAATACAAGGGAGATTACTCTTTCAATCGATGATTCAAGCTGAGCATGAAATCAAAGTGCAACTTAATATGATTATGTACAAAAAAATGTACAGTTTCCCGTTCTCTTTTTTTACCGACACTATTTTTATTGAGCCTTTTAAGTGATAAGAAAGCAATACTCAGTTATAATCGTGCAGTATTCTTATGAGTATTAATTTGAAATCATCATAGTTTAATTTTCTGTTAAATAATTGCAAAAATAGTTTAATTTATTGCTATATAAACATTAATCACTGGTTCACTTTTTCTAATGTGCGAGATTTTGCACTGCGGGATTTTGTAATGCGAGATTTCGATAGTGTAAGATTTTTTGAAAATGCGAGATTTGAAAATAAGTTTTTTTTGGGGATGCGAGATTTCGTTATGCGAATTTTTTCAAATTTGCGCGATTTCGTTAAAATTGATTTTGGTCTGCGGTCAAAGGTAGTGCCCCCTAATAGGTTGTTTAAAACTTTGCGCCAATGTTTTTAATTTTTGAAAATATGTTTGAGTCGAAATTAAATTAAAAAAAACTTTCAATTCGATTTTTCTCAAAATTTTACAGAATGTTTAAATCAGTATTTCTATAAGATAAAATTAGTTTAAAGCCATACACTCAAATTTGAAGTTATTTTAATGGACCCGATGTATCAAATTGAAAATGTTGACGTTTATCGCATTTCAAGGTCTTTAGAGTCGAAATAAAAGATGTTTAGAAAGATGTCTGAGGTATCGACTTCAAATAAATAAATTAATTTCAGATAATATCACTGAAAGATGTAGAAAGGGCTCTCAAGAATATTGCGTGTGTGGTTTTTTTTACCATAGCAGGTAAACATTTTGGTTAAACCTAAATATCTCACGAACCAATGACGCTTAAGATTTGAACTTTATATTATATATTGTAACGTGATACCAAACAAATACATTTTTGGAGAAAAATTCAATTAAAGTTTTTATAAATTAAGAAAATTTTTCACTTGGAAAATTTTACGAAAAAAATGATTTTATCTCCAAAACAACTTTGTGCAACGAAAAATTACTTTTTTTACACCTGCTAAAATTTGGAGAATAATATAATTGATAGATTTTTTATGAAAAATAAAAAACTTAAAAAACAGTACTTAAAGTTGAAATTGAATTTCGGTTCAAATATTTTTTTTAGCTTTGAGCTTCAAAAGAAAAAAAAAGAAACATCGAATTGACAGTTTTCTTATAAAAATAAAAACATAAACAAAAATTTAAAAAAATTGATAAAGATTTATTTGTGAAAATATTGTTTTCGATATTCGGTAATTTTTTTATAAAAACCCAACAGTTCGGTTTAAAATTTAATCTAAAAAAAATAGTACCTGCGCAAATTTATATAAGAAATTAAAAGTTAAAACATGCTACTAAAATTGACAAAAATTTGATTTCTTCTAAAAATGGGAAGTTATCAGCGTGGATCGCACCCAGCCTCTTTTTTCTTTTATTATGTGTCCACCACTGTATATAAAGGGTTGATCAGTTACATGTTTCTTTTTCAAAATGCAATAAAGTGAAGACAATATAATATTTCATTGTATTTTGACCTTCACAGTAGCGCTTTTTTTTCTTAGATGATATTATAAGCCTTAAGTGCTTCAATCCTTGTTTCACTGTTCCTCATTCCCACAAACAAAAAAGTGGTATGTGTTCAAGTCGAAACGGTTGATAACATGATTTGGAAATTTGGAGCCCAAAAGATCGATTATCGATATGGCATCCATATTTAACCGTTAGGCTATCTAGTTCTCTCAAGATGTAAAGCGGCAAACAGTTGTCACTATATAAAATGAACTACGGTTTGAAAAGAAGTGCCTGTAGATTTACGACTTATATTACAGAAAAAAGTGATATAATGGATTAATTAGGAGATATATCGAGCAGACCAGATAATAAGCAGATATTGTTTAAAGCACTGTTTACGTGAGCACGACCAACGACCAACGACCAACGACTGAACGAATATTCGTCGATTTTGACATTTCTTTCACATGAGAGTTTTTAACTCGTCGAGAATGAAGTTTGAATAGGAGCCACAGCCAAACACCATTCACCACCGAAACCAAAACCAGAATAATTTTTTAAGGTTAAATACGCGCGATTATTTTATTCGTTGCGAGTGTGGATAATGTGGAACATGAATAAATTTTGACAGTTTGTATCAACTACAATTTTTTTCGCGACGAATAAATTTGTTTTCTAAAATTTATTAGTATATTATATTGAAAAGTGAAAGTATGCACAATAAATTAAATAAAATCTATATTGCTATCGTTTTGTTAAGAATTTGTGTGGAAATATGTCTTCAAACGTATATAAACTAACATTTTGTAGTTCATTTGTCGTTCGTTGGTCGCGCTCATGCGAATACTACTTAAGGGTCAAAATTCACCCGTTTTTATACGTGTCACAAATGAATTAATCTTTATTGAAATTTTTTAGTATTATTCATTCATTCTCACTTCTCCTTCGGTAATTTTACATTAAAAAAGTGGCTAGGATTAGGATGCAACCCTCACTAATCACTTCCTATCAAGTCTGTCGATTTGTCTTGCTTAAAACCTTAACAAAATTTTACTAAGAATATTTTGTATAAGATAAATAATTGAAGTAAATATTTTCTTTGTTCTTGTGTCGAAAACAATTTCTTATCAGTTTTTGTAGGCTTTCGTGTGTTAAGAAAGCTGTCGGTAATTTTTCCTGAAAAATGTGGTAAAAATTACCAACGATATTTTTATATTACGAGATATTTATTGAAAAACCAAATTCAAATAAATTTAATAGCTATTTTTGAAAGTTTTCATTTCTTTAATAACAAAAACAGATTGAACGTTTCTAAAGAAAACACTAAGCACAAAATGAAATCATTTAAAAGTCAATACTTTCATTCACGAGATATCGGGAATCAAACATCAATTTTTACCAATTTTGTATACTATTCTTTATAGAATTTAATTTTTTTGAAGGTAACTGGAGACCACTGTATTTAAAAAAAAAATTACTGATTGTCGACAACGATATTTTCTCTAAGATGAATTTAGTTTTAAAGCAACATTTTAAATTTTTAAAAAGGTGTTTAAGTCGGTTGCAATCATTTTTCATTTTTTCCAAAAAGAAATATTAATTCGATTTTTCTCAAAATTAGATATGCGGATTTTTTCTGCGTCAAATTATTTTTGATATAAAATCACTTTTTTTTGTAAAATATATTATTGTTTGTAATTTTTTTTTTGATTTATAAAACTAGTTGATTTTCACAATATATAGTATAAAATTTAATTCAAATAGATAGGGTCATTGGGTCGTCAAATATTTTAATTAACATTTTTTTAAAATTGCTATGTTAAATACGGACTCAATTTTTGTTAGAGTACTTTCTGCTTTATTATCTGTGTATCAAAATTTATTCGAAGTCTACATCTATACTGGTTCTTGAGTTATCGACGACGAAAAGAAAAAAAAAGATAAAAGATACCCGAACTTACATAATATATGTATACGTGCACATGTACCCTTTATTAAATAGTTTTGTGTGCACCTTATAAATCACCCTGTATAAATGTTTACAAGCATATACAAATTAGGTGGATGCGAATACCCGCCCACTGAGTCTACAACTTTAGTGCCTACTAAATTTAATTATTTTACAACACTTTTGAGTGGTAATTTAAATGCAATTCTAATTCATATATTTTGGATAAAAAGTGGGTGGATACCACACCCTTTAAATCAAAAACCACAGTTTTTATATTTTATTCTTTTCCAAGCACCACTAGAACAACCTTCGTGTAAGATTGTAAGATCTTACGACGTCTCTGGAAATGCTTCATAACTTCGTTGATCTGTCAGTCATTTCAGGGTTTTGTGAATTTTTAAGTGATGTGTATGTATTCATATCTCAGAAGCTTCCTTATAAGTCAATACAATTTGGTGAAGATGAAGTCCTCAACTATCTTTTTAAATATAACTCTTTTTTTAATCTATCGACTTTTTCCATTTTTTTAAGTCGTCAGAATATTCATAAGTTTATTCGCTAGTAACTTTTTGTATCGTTCATTCCAATAACTGTTTGCAACTTTCATTCTCATGTCACATGGTCTTGTTTTTCTTTGTTGCAACCCCTATTCAATTTATTTTTTGGATACCAATCCTACCTAATGTACATATAGCTTAATATATTTTTTTCCCCAAACTTTTATTAGATATATCATCGCTCATACAGCTACAAATTTTAGATGGCACTGCAATCCCTATATTTCAAAAGAATGTGTTATAAAAATGTATATCATTTTAGTTATTTTTTCCAAAACTCAAGGTTCTGAAATGCAATTGAGCTAAACTCAACCTTGGACAAAAAGTTGTTCCCTCGGTAATAAAAATGATAACCTAAGAATACAAAAAAAATCAGCACCATCATCCAGTACCAAAACACTCCCCATGGCCGGTTTTATATGATGGCTGGTGTGTTGTTGTGTGCTGAAGCTGATGTTGGCCCCCAAAAGCAAAGCAAAGGGTAGCATTCCGAAAATGTAATCAAGCAAAGAATATTTATGGTTGCCCCAAAACGGTATGTTTTCCAAAAGCTACTTCTGATGTTACTCTTCGCACGGGATGAAAGTTACGCCGCGCACAAAATTCACGATGTCGGTCATGAAACTACCACTGCCATCAATTTTCAGTTCAAAAACAAAAAAAGCTAAAAAGAAGAGTTCCTCTCGCATCCTCGCGAACGAAATTATCCGCGATATTACATTTCTACCCGCTCCAGCGGCGTACCCTTCTTTTGCGTCCTCGGTCTCGTGTAAACATGATTTATAAAGTGATATTAGATCTGGAGTGCTCGAAAGCCATGTTTTCTATTTTTCCCGCGTTATATACCATCAGAACTCGCAGCTAGCCATTCAAGCAGTTGGTTTTAGTATATGCGGCGGCGTATGGCTTATGGTATAGTTGCATCGATGCTGCTGCTCCATTGCTAGTGCTGCCGGTGCTGCTGTTTTGGTGTTCCATGGTGTGTACAGTACATGAGTGTTCATCCCACTATGATGCATAGCCCTGTGATTGACCATAACTCTCGGCGAACATGGAGCACTGTGGCAGCGGATATGGCAGCCTTAACCGCACTCGTCGAGATTGATGACATGGCGAAAAGCCATGTTCTGGTCAGACTTTTTTCTTCTGTTTTTTTTTTTTTTTTTGTTAGCTTCCAATCTTCTTAACCCCATATACGATAGCTCATGGGGTTAACTAGGCGCTAATCACTAGCTTCTCTGGGCATGTCACACTCATGTGCGAGTGTCATGCATCGACCAACTTGCCCCATCACGTGCAAATGATTTAACTAACTTGCCCAGTACCGAATACCAATTCCGACACTGACACCCAAAGACGCACATGCATCAGTGACAATGCACATGACCGTCTCACTAGGAAGTTTCTTCCTAATCAACTCCAGACCCATAAGAGATCCTAAAGATGATACTTCTTCTGTCAGTTGTTCTTCCAGCCAAAGTCACAGCCATCAGCCAAAGACAAAGGCGACGCATTGTTCTGGTTACCAAGGAACTGCTAATTATTACAAGAAAGGGCGGCAGTGGCAGCAATGGTGATGGTGGCGTAGGAGGTGGGGGTTCTTATTTGTTGCCTAAGTTAAGGAGGTAAACAGGCGTAAATTGATGTTCGATCTTGGGAAGAACGACGAAGAAGTCACTTTTCACGTCTTCATCCACTAATCTATACATATCCCTACCTTCGAATATGTATATAGCCTTTGTGTCGTTGTTGTCTTCCCAAAGCTGAAAGGATTGGATGGATGGCTTGTGATGTGAATTGTTTAAACGTCAACTTGTTAGCGGTGTTAATTTGTTTGCGGAATGTTTATCGCCGGCAGTTGTTTTATTCTTTGTCTTTCCAGTTTCTTGTTGCAGTTGTTTAATGCTTTAAACAACTTTGGCTAAGGGAGAACGAAGAACAATATAATAATGGTGATTATGATGAAGAGCTGGAACCAAAAGCAATAAGATGAGAGTTTAAATATATGTATAAAGGCTTAAGCCCTTCGTTGTTCCGCCTGAAGGGTTGCAGGGTTTGTTTTTGTATTTAACAGCAGAAGATGGTCATTTGGATGAGTTCATGTGGAATTGTTATTGATTTATCGCATCTTCGTTCGTTCTGGAAATACTTTTTTTTGTTTCATTAAGTTCAAAAATAACTGTTGGCTTTACCTGTTTGATATATTGAGAACTACTAGTTATCAATAAGTCGTTAGCTCAGTATCCTCAAATAAAATCCAAAAACCTAAATTTTCAATATAAAGCTCATGAACAATTATTTTCTTAACAAACGGAAATTACTTAGGAGGTTTGTATAAACAAGAGGTTTTATTTCTTTGGGCATCTGCTACTTTTGAAGTTGCCATATTTTGACATTTGAGAAGTTGAATCTATCCCATTATTGGAAATGGAACGATACACTCTTCAACAATAGTTTAATGTTGTTAATTTTTATTAAAAGGGATCTCAAGGCAACCTAGCCTGAGATCCAATTAGCGCTGTAGTGCGCCGTTTTGATACCAAAAACTCGTTTGACCTGTGATAGAAAGGGAAAGATTTATAGAGAAGCTTCATAGCGATTATGTTAGAGCCATTTTGTCACGTTGAGAAAAAAGATAAGGTCTCTAATCTTTGTCTCAGATAGCTCATCAAGTTCGTGAAAGAATGCTTTTCGATAGTATTTCATTCTAGTGTTTGCCAAAGCAGGACATTTGCAGGGGAAATGGATTATCGTTTCACTTTCTCTTTGGTCAATACAGCTACGGCTAAAGGTGTTGTAAGAGATACCCAACTTCTCCGAATGAACTCCTATAGGCCAATATCCGGTACGAACCGCAACAATCCTGGCTATGTCTTGCCTTGGCCTGCATAGAAGATCGTTTGTGCGGGTTTTAATATAGGTGGGAGATATCTTCCTAGATATAATGCAGTTGGGTAAATTGCTCCACCTTCGGTTTGATTCAGTTTGGTAGATAGGAAAGATTTTACTCTTCATAGCGCCGAGAGGAATGTTAACCATTTCCGCAAGTGAGCTATGAAGGGCCGATCCTTGCCTGGCTAGCTCGTCAGCCCGTTCATTTCCCATGATACCACTATGGCCCGGAACCCAGAGGATTTAGCTACATTTAGGGACTCAGAAAAGATCTCAGAACCAACTCCGCACTCCATTTTGGTGTGGTTCAGCCTGAAAAACGCTAGCAAAGTCAGGAAGCCTAAAGTATTTAGCTACATTTAGGGACTCAGAAAATATCCCAGAACCAGCTGCGCACTCCATCTTTAAACCGTCAGTAAAGATGATTGTGGGCTCCAAGTAGGAGTGCAGTAGTCAGTGTCTACCTAAATAATATCTGAGGGAATCACTTTCGTTGTTTTGCTGTGCCCATAAGGTTTTGACAAACAGCTGTTTTATTCCTTGAGCCTAATAGCGCTGCAGGAAACTATGTATTTAATAAAAAGGTCGATTGGTAGAAGATCCAAAATAACGTTTAAGGCGTCCGTTGGGCAAGTACGCATGGCCCCTGTGGTGCCCACGAAAGCTGTTCTCTGAACCTTCTTTAGCTTATCAATATTATAGGCTTTGCTAAGAGCAGGGCACCACACAATCGACCCATATGTTAAGATTAGACGTACTACGGCTGCGTACGTCCATAAAATCCCCACTTTTTGACGAAAGTTTTGCTGCAGGCGTAGAAGGCAATACAGGCCTTCTTAACCCGTACTTCAATATTTAGTTTCCAGTTTAGTTTAGGGTCGAGTGTAACTCCCAAATATTTTGCACTGAAAGACAATGATAGGATTTGACCGTTGAGTCGGGGTAGCGTGAAGGGCGGTACTTTAGTTTTGGTGGTAAAGAGCAACAGTTCAGTTCTACTTTGGTTAACTCCTAGTCCACAACTCGTGGCCCAGTTGCTAACTTTCTTCAAAGCTGACTCCGTGATTTCACTAATCACAGAGGTGTACTTTCCTGACACCAATAGCACCAAATCATCCGCATAGGCTATCGCCTTCCCTCCACATCTCTCTAATTGAACGAGAATTGTATCCATGACCAGAAGCCATAGAAGAGGCGAAAGGACACCACCCTGGGGTGTTCTCCTACTAACGTGTATTGCCTAGAGTGGCTCGAATCTTCCTACAACTAAGCATGGAAATAATCCATTCTCGAATCAAGTCTTCTACATCGAAATTAACGAGCGATCCTTCTATGGATTCGGCAAGGACGTTGTTACAAGCACCTTCTATGTCTAGGAAGGTGGCAAGAGTAAATTCCTTATAATGGATTGTTTGTTCTACAGTACACACTACCTCACGGAGGGCAGTCTCTGTAGATTTGCCCTTAAGATAAGCATGCTGAGAGCTTTCGAAAGGTTGTCCAACTAGGATTTCTCTAATAGGGTAATCAGGAATGCGCTCCAAGGTTTTAAGCACAAAAGATGTTAAGCTTATTGGTCTGAAATCCTTCGCGGATTCGTGACCTCGCCTACCCGCTTTCGGGATAAAAACGAGTTTGACCTATCTCCTCGACATGGGCACATGAGAAGGAGGCATCCTTTGAAAATTTGTTACAGCCATGGAGCTGCCACATCATGCAACTTTTGAAGCATAACTGGCAGTAAGCCATCCATGCCTGGGGATTTATATGGAGAAAAAGTATTGATGGCCCATAAAATATTTTCTCTGGTTATAATGGAATTGACTTGCTTCGCATGAGCTACGTTTAGCTCTGTGGTTTCAAGCGGTTCGGGGTTATCACTGTAGCAACCCGGAAAGTGCGTCTTCATCAGTAGCTCAAGAGATTCGGCTGGAGAGGCTGTCCAAGTTCCATCAGGCTTTTTTTTCGAAATGAAGGATTACAATGTTCCTTGGATAAGACTTTGCTGAGCCTTGCGGAGTCCCTTATGTCTTCGATTGATTGACAGTATTCTCTACAGCCTTGTCTTTTGGCTGATGACAGGGCTTGCTTGTAAATTTTAAGAGAGTCCTTATACGTTTGGTAAAACTTATGTTTGTGTCAGATATTGAAAATTCCGTGAGATTCGGTAAGTTGCTTAGTTAGGAATTGGCACTTTGACTGAATTTCTAACAGTCAGTTCTTTTGGGATTTATATAAGTCGGAGGGTTTTCGACTCGAAACGAATTCAAAGGGGAAACTCTCCAATTCTCCACTAATAAACTACAATTGTTTACTAAAGTAACATCAAGCACATCCTCCCATCCATCATAATTTTCCGAACGCGGAAAGACGAAATCAAAAAGTGACTCACCTCGTTCGTTGATCTCAGATCTTCCATAAAGGGTATACCGAGCACTTACGTCGCCACCGATCAGAAGGTTTACCTCTTTGATGTTAACTTCGGTAATATTTTTGCACACCTCCTCCGGAGGTGATGGTGCATTATAGGCAAAGTAAAAAGAGGTCAACAGCAAACCCTGTGTATTTTTATCTTCAAATCTGACAACTGTCAGATCGGGAGTGCTAAAATTTGGACATAAAAAACTTTTTAAATGTTTCTTAGCTAAAATACAAATTCTGGGATTATCTTTGTTGGTTCCTCGAGTTGCACTGCTACTCGATGGTTTTGGTTTTGTATGCGGTTTAGGAAGTATAAAAGTGCTATGAATAGCACTGCCTATACCTCCTGTGGTTTTAGGTTGCTCACAAGTGCTGGAACTACCAGCGCTAAATGATCTCCCCTTCAAGGTCTCCTGGCTGGAGGCCAAGAGTTCATCCTCCAAGTCTGTGGATGGTTCTACGTTTGTCATGTCTTGTTCCATTTTGTAAAAGTTTTTTGAATGTTGGTCCCACGCGTAGGGAGGACAGCCCTTGCAGAGCGGGGTAAGGCAGAAGATAAGACGGACCCTACCAAGGCATCCGAATGAGCTCATTATAGACTGGTTTGCCCCCCAGCCTTTCATTCTTCTGCACGGATTATGTAAGACGTTCACACCACCACTGAAATTAGGGACTCGCCGTATCTATGATCAAATTGCATTGCTACTATTAAGGAGTAGGAAACTTCAGCAATTCAACCTGACCCTAGCTGATCTCCATCTTGACAACGTCCAAGACAACTGTGGTGATCATTACCTCCCGGCACCCACTGGGAGGGTTTGAAGAGAGAATTTTTGCCGGGCAAGCCAAGTGAAATAACACCAACTTGTAAAAATTTTTGTAAGAACAACTCGCGTTGAAAACTGACTCTTTAAAAACTAGGATATATGTTATGGGAGAATACAAAACTTGTGTTTCAAATCAATTATCATCATTCCTTATTTTTCCCAAAAACGATGATTTAAAAACTGTACACTGCGGCCTATACGTTATTTTTTTTATTATTTAACCGTTGGGTCGGCAAAATATTTTGCCTTGCGTTCCATTAGTTTAAATAAACTAAAACAAATAAAGGGTGTTCTTTTAGACAAGTGATTTTCAAGAAGAAACAAAACAAAAAAAAAGTTTCCTTCAATAAATTGATTTTTTGTTGCGTCACGTGAATTAAACCATTACTTTTGTAACACAAATTTGCTAAATTTTCAAACATTGTTCAGGAAAACGTCCATTTTTCTTAAATCAAAACTATAAACTGAGCATAAATCAAAAGACAGCTTTTAAAAAGACCAACAAACCAAAGTATTGTCGAATTGTAAACCTGCTCAGAAAACACCCGTTTTATCTACCTAGAAACTGTCATGATAGAGGTCTTGAGGTTCAATCAAATTATCTGTTGGTATACAGCTTAAAACTGTAAGTCCCCTCGTTCCCTAACAGTATCGTTGTAAGCCACTAAGCCCTTATTCTCAACGGACTGTTGTGAAACCTAAATTATTTATTTATATATGAGAACACTGAGCAATGTCTTCCGGGTCAGCTAGTTTATATAAAGTTAAAGAAGAGATTGCACAATTATGCCGTCCAAACAAGCAAACAAGTTGATCTAATTCTTGTTATTTTTTAATTAAATTTCAAACTCATTTAGCTGATTGTCTTTACACTTAATTTGTTACATTTTCTGCAATAACTTGAAAGGCTTTGATAATCTCTAAGCGACAACATTACCCACTCAATGTCGTCAAAAACCTGCAGAATCACGCGATCTTCGGATATGCTCTCCGCAAGATCTACTACGGATGACTCGAGTGACGCGAAGCAAAACCCACACGTTCCATCGTATTTGAAAACCAATTTAAAGCTCATGTACCATCAACTGAATGATAATTTGCCAATCTATGCAAATCATGTTATCCCGGCTAAGACTGCACTGTGATGATGACGACCGACAACGCCGACGACGACCGACGACGATGGAGATCCAAACGACAACATCAGAAAACGGAGATCAAAGTGCTGTTCGCGCATAAATCGTGGACCACCTACAGCACCATCAGCCTTAGCATTATTGGCTAGGTCCGACCGACGGACCGGTGCGGCATGCAGAGCAATCGGCACGAATTCACCATAAGATTTATGTTGCAAGTGGTGACAACAAATTAATTCCCTACGCCCATGCGCGCGCAGGACTGATGGAACAACAACAGAAGCCAAAGTGGATCCTTAAGCACGAAACAAAAACCAGAAACCATCTCGCGATCGGTGTCGCCATTCTGATATCCAAAAGCTGGTCCCTGGGTATGATCATCATTTGTCCACCGTTTCACATGCGCAGCGCATCATCATCATCAGCCACATCCGACATCACCATCACTAGCATCATCATCATCATCTCCACATCGCATCGGCATTACGATCAGGAACGCGCAGAAGCGCGTAATCTCTGGAAGTGGTGTCGGCGTTCGGGTTCAGGTTCGCTTTCGCGTTTGCGTTTGCGTTTGGTTTCGCGCAGTGTCCTGTCCCTGTCCGTGTCCTGTCCACTGTCCACTGTTATCTTAATATTGTCATTGTCACAATTTACAAAGAGCAACGCTAATGGATTACACGTTTTTCCCATTATCTCTTTGTGGTTGTGGCGGCGATCTGGACTTATCGCGCCCGGTCCCGATGCGGTCCTGGGGAATCGGAAATTATGCGCGAGCCCGGTGGCGGTTTAAGTGGTGGTGCACATAGTTTTGCACTAACGCGGCATAGCGTGCCTTCAGAGTTACACCACACCGGTTGGCAGATAAAGTTGATAAGGTTCGGCGTTACAAGCTCGAGCGTTTTACTGCCGATTTGGTTTGTGTTGTTCGTGTGAATGCGGTTGCGCCTGCGCAGAGATACGTTAATACGCATATCTCGAAGTTGGGACCCTTTTGGCATAGCCTGATCTTCCAGGTTGATTAGCGAGAGGTATTGTACGTAGCGTACAGTGTACCTATAGACTGTATATAGATGTGCGCATTGCTGCGCATTCGTGCGCAGAACATTTTTTGCGTGTACCTACACTTTAGGTTAGGCTTGGTGAGATTTGACCTCGAATAAAGGTGTATGAAAGAAAGGGGAGGAGGAGTCTAAAAGCGGGTGGGTGATCTGATAGAGCAGAGCCTATGAGACAATAATCTCCGCCTGATGGTGATTAATTGAATTTTGAAGTACGCTGCGACACCTGTGTGGACTTTACAGGATTGTATAGTTCGTAGAGGGTATATTGAGATTGAAAAGATTTGGTGCTTTATCTACACGCAAGATTCTTTAGCCGACTGACAGTAGAATGGTTACTTTTTTAAGCGATGAAATCGATTAAAGTAAGTGGAAAAACAAGCAATTAAAGGGCAACGCATTTAACGAAGGAATAATAATTATCTGTGGCTTGATATTAAAAAAGATTGTTATATCACGTCCCCGAAACAAGCAATAATTCCTAATTAACGTGCTCTGGGATCAGGTTCAAAGTCCACGTTTCCACACTAAATGATCGTCGCAGTTCTTGTTTTTGTTGCAAGTATTCTAAAACGAGTGGATTTTTGTCGCAGAATGTTGGAATTGTCCAAGAATTTCTTCTCAAAATGTTGGTGGAATTTTTGGAAGAAGATGGAATTTAAGCCGCAAACGCTAGGGTGTGATTTCCTCGCCTCCAGCAAGACTTTGTTTGATATTTCTTCATGTAAATGCTCATACAATTCGATCGTGTGAGCAAAATTTTCTAACCAATCAAAGAATTGTAAGAAAAATGATAATTGGAAACAAACACAGACTTGGTTACGGTTTGTCAGATAGAGCAGCTGCAGCTATAGCCTCGATTGTTTTGCAAGAAACTAACATGCCTATTATTGAATAAGTTGCGAAGAAAAAGAAAGCTCGAAAAAACATAATCGAGAAACAAAAAGTTCACCAAATACCTAGGCTATACTTTGACGGTCGTAGAGATAAAACAATGGTCGACAAGAAAAAGGCGGAAAAAATTAAGGAGAAAGCATTATTGAGGAACATATTTCGCTAATTAAAACACCCGATAGCAAATATTTGAGCTATGTCACTCCAGAGGATGGAACAGCCAAGTCTATAGAAAGAGCCATCGTTAATTTCTTCTTAACAGAAAATGTACCTCTGGGTCAATTGATGGCTATGGGATGAGATGAAACAAACGTCAATTTTGGCAAATATTGAGGTGTAATTAGAATAGTAGAAAAAAACATTGAGACATTTCGGCATTTATTTTCATTTCTTGATGGATCTACTTTTGGGCCAAGAACATTTACTGGAGAAATTGTAAAAGCCTTGGAAAATTGTGAAGAGAGAGCTTTTTGAAGATTCCAAAATATTCCAGGTCAAATGCCACAGGTCGACACAAAGGATCTCAGTTCTGTATCCGTACAAAATAGTATCGACCGTTATATCTGGTGAATGCTCTGTAGACTTATCTAACAAATCGCCTGGAATAATGTCACATGCCAGATGGCTCACGCACGCTAACCGGATTCTTCGTCTCTACGTGGCAAAATAAGACCCTTCTGATAATCTTGGTCGATTGAAAACTTATGTTGTCAATGTTTACGCTCCATCTTGGTTTGATATTAAAAGCCACCCAAGTTGCAAAGATGGAGGAAGACATTTATGGCTATTAATATCAAGGTGTCGTCATTTATAGCTTATACCTATTTTTTGAATTATAATGGATAATTTTCAACTTTGTTTAAGTGTATGGTACATTAAGTTTGTTTTATAACATTTCCTTCAGAAAAAAATGAAAATCAAAAAAGTTTTAAGAAATATGAATTTGATACAATTTTTCAGAATTTCAGGGCCGATCCGGAGCCCTGATTTGCACAGAAAGTTTCTAAACAAGTTTCTGTAACCATGGGGCATATTTTCATAGCTATTAAAAGTAAACACAAACATTCAAAAGTGGCCCACCCTAATGTACACAGCCTATATAAGGCCAATATTGACATATGCATGTTTTGTTGGGAAACCAATCTTGAAAACATGAAAAGAACTCAGAGAATATCGTCTGTAAGAACTACCGCAGCCATAGAGACATTTTTCACGCTAGTGCTTTCCTGAAATAACCGGGAGCCAAAAGCGCATTACCTCTTTCGGTCGTATAGAAACGTAAAGAATACCATTGACAATTATTGGTGCTCTAACAGACTAATTTAAGCCTTACATATATTTTAACCAAGTATAACGCTTACAGAAATCATTATAAAAAAGATGCTTGAAATTAAAATAGGGTCGTAAAAACAAAGGGTATATCGGTCTTTACGGATGATTCAAAACCGAAGGAAAAGGTATGTATCTTTTCATATAATCTTCGCTAGAAAGATCAATGAAGCTCCCTACACATTCAAATGTATTTCAATCATATTTACCTGGGATTTCTGCAGCTGTAAAAGTTTTTTCCCACAGTTTGGGGAACAAAATCATAGACTGTTTTATCAATAGCCAAGTAGTAATCAAAGCCATACCCGTCATAAAACCAAAGTTAAAACCGGCAAAACAGTGCCCTTGTACCATATGGTGAAACGTTTCCCAGTTAAGCTAACTAGGAAAAACTTCGTTGCATATCCCAAAGCACTGTGACATTGATGCTAATGAAACAGAATTCAGATAAAATATGCCAAAAACTGATCTCAAGGTTTAATATAAGCCATAACGTAGCAACGATTTACAAGCCACTAGAAGAAATAAATGGAATTGCAAAAAGAAGTGAACCGCCTTTGAAAATTACACGCGTTTCGATGACCTATGCGAAGTATTGCTATTGCCAACTTAGGTAATTCCAAAATTTTCTCAAAAACTAGAAACTAAATAAAAACCTCACCGATTTCCTAAGCCTCGTTCCATATTTTTAATCCTGGGGAGAAAATCAATCAACAGGGATCCAGGTGAGATGATTTTCGGCCATTACCGATGCATGACTCCGTAAACCTAACCAACCTATGTAATTACTTAAAGTGGAAAGATCCCAGTTCAACAGCACTCTTGTTCATCATTGGAGCTGTTGGGGATAATTAATGATATGAAGAATCAAACCAAGGGAGTAGCTTAAGAACAGCTTTCAATATTTCTGCTGTAGCTCGTAGTGCTGACGATAAACCATTGAATCCTCTACGATCTTCGGAATAATGAATTCCTCATACGACATTACATCATATTTTGTTTAAAGACTTATATGTAGGTTAATGTTTTTAACGTTGAGCTGATAGAAGAAGAGAAGTTGGTCGATCTCCAGCAACGTCTTATATTCACCGATTGCTTTACTAAAATGATCCTGATTTTTCACAAATAACGATCAATAATAATTCAAGAATGACTGTTGAAAAGCTTCTCTATACTCACCGTTTCTGTTTTTATGCTGGAGGTTTGATTGGAATCTATATATTCTAAATTGAGGCTGGTGCAGCTATTTCGTTTAATGTAGCTTTGATAAATATATTCTTCAGGCCATAATTTGGGATGTTTTGCGTGCAATTTTTCAATAGAGATGGTTACATTTTGACCCCTGAGACCTTGTGATCTTGTAATTTTACTAGGGACTTTTTCTTAGATACTTTTTAAGCGAAAGAGAAGCAAGACCAGTCAATAAAAACCTAGTCCCAGCCCCCGGCAGAGAAGAGGTAGAAAGAGCCATCCAAAAGCTCAAAAATATCAAGTCCGCTGGGTCGGATGGCAAACCCGCGGAAATCTTTAAACATGGAAGAAGTTTTTTGATAAACCGCATACAACAAGTCATCACCAAAGTGTGGGAGGAAGGATGCATACCCACTGACTGGTCTATAAGCTCCATATGCCCCATCTCCAAAAAGGCGACCCGATGTTATGCAAAAACTACCGTGGCATATCCCTGCTTAATGTTGCATACAAAATCCTATCCAACGTACTGTGTGAGCGTCTTAAACCTTTCTGCAACACAAATATCGGCACGTACCAGTGTGGCTTTAGGCCAGGCAGAACAACAATAGACCAAATATTCACACTGAGGCAGATCCTGGAAAAGATTAACGAATTTCAAGTCAAAACCCATAATCTTTTCATCGACTTTAAAGCTGCTTATGATATAGCATTCACCGCCAAGAGCTTATGATGGCGATGTCTGAATTCAGGATCCCGAACAACTTATCCAGCTGTGCCGCATGACGCTAAACAATACGCAGTGCAGTGTGCAAATGGGTAAAAGCTCATCCGAGTTATTCTAAACTTGCGCAGGAGATGCGTTGTCATGTGACTGCTTCAACATAGTCCTGGAGCAGATACTGCGTAAGGCAGGTGTAAGCACCAAGGGCACTATCTTCAACAAATCCACTCAGTTAATAGGCTATGCGGACGACATAGACATAATCGGTCGATTCAAGAGAGCTGTGCTTGAGGCCTTCACAGCGATTGAAGAACAGGCGAAACTAGTTGGTCTTGAAGTGAATGAGGACCAAGCACATGTTATCAACAAACAAAGCAACATCTGTCCACCGCCTAGGACAAAACGTCACTGTTGGTAGCAGCAACTTCGAGGTAGTTAAGGAGTTCACCTACCTTGAAACAAACTTCAATCCCACGAACGACACCTTATAGTGGAGATCCGAAGAAGAATTACCCTAGCGAACCGCAGCTGCTTCGGTTTGGCCAAACTACTGGGTTAAAAACTCCTCACAAAGTGTCTGCTATACAAAACTTTGATTTTACCAGTCCTACTATACGGCGCCGAGTGCTGGACGATAAGTAAAAGAAGGGGAATTGATACTGGGCACTTTCGAAGGAAAAATTCTTGGACGGATGGCGAATGAAGAAGAAGATACAACCGAGATCTGTATGAGCTGTACCAAGATGTAGATGTAGTCCAGAAGGCTAAGAAAAGACGACTACTTTGGCTCGGTCACATCAAGCGAATGGACGACAACCTTCCAGCCAAGAAAGTCTTCTCAGCCCAGCTCCCAGGTCCAAGACGACAAGGAAGACCGAACCTACGGTACAAGGACCAAGTGACTGTGGATGCCAGAGCGCTTGGTCTCGGTGACTGGAGAGCGAGAAATCGTTCACAATGGAAGATTGCAGTATCTCAGGCTGAGACCCTTCACGGATTGTGAGCCGGATAAGTAAGTAAGTAGTACTTTTTTAGCGTAACAGAATTTTCTTGGCTCAACATTATTCAGCGTTTTTGAGTGTGTACTATTTTTATTGAAGATTTTCGAGTATGGATCAGTTTTTATCGTCACGTTTTTCACCACCCCCACCTTTTAATTGCCGATAATTGTGCACCATTACAATACCCATTATATAATTTATTTTCAAAGTAAATTTGTATCCATACAAAAATATCCATCAATACTTTCAAAATTATTCTTCAAAACCTGCATTTTCGAAGCAATCGTTTCCCATTATATAATTGCGCAAAAAAACACTCACTTTAAAAACGAAACATTTTACAGCCAATAAAATGTTTGGCATTTAGTGTCGGCCGTCTGCAATAGCGGCGCCTACGCTCTACACCCCGTTGACATTCTTCAGAACACATCAATACAATTTTATTCTTAGAACATAAACTATAGCAATCGAAAAACAGAAGAAGGCGAAGAACCACCACCGCCCAACCGACGAAGACGCTCCGCGACGACCGACCGCCGCGCCTCGCCTTAGCTCTGCACGTACCCATCATACATCGTCATCGCCCAAATGCCTCCCCATTCCTTGCTTCTGAAGCCCATAACCAGATCTTATAAACAATTCACACACTATAATCCGCCGAAATGACATAATAAATCTCCGGAAAATCTAAACAAAAATCTATAAAATTAACAAAAACTGTAAACGAAACAAAAATATTGCCAACGCACGAGATACGAAAAAAATGTAATTACAATTCACCTGACAGCATGAAGCAACCCCATCTGAAGTGAAGATGTGTGTGTTATGTGTATCTTTGAAGCCCCTAAAAGATTCCTTCAAGTTGTTTAGTCGTAATCACCATCATCAGCAGCAGCAACAGAACCACAGCTCTACCTCTATCACGTCATATCGTAGTGCCATGCCATAGGAATGGCCGAATCGGCTTAGTGAGGCGGTCTGCATTCCGTTTCATGACAAACTTCCCTCTGATATTGGCTAATCCTTTTCCCAAAATAGCCAGATTTCATTTTTGTTGTTAAAGACTCAAAGCTGAGAATACCGCGATTGTTTGTGCTACTTTGTCCACATGTACTAAACGCTCGTGAAATTTATGTAAAAACCCGAGAAAAAAAAAGTAAAAACGATTTAGTGAAAAATTAAGAAAACAACATCGCCACAAGCCACACGGCATGCCTATAGCCTATGATGGCCACCCGGTATGTCATTAGCTATTTTTAGGTCAAATGATCCGTTTCCAAACTTTTTGTTTGCTCATTTCATTTCATTCTTTCGAATAATCAAAGAAGACGATCACTACTGTGTGACCCGTAGTGGATCGATCGGTAATAAATTAATTTGTTGTTTAAAACAACTGAAATGTGTACGACTCGTATTAGCCTTAGCCAATGGCCCCAGCACCATCAGCATCTCCACCGACCACCGCAGGAATGTATATCACACTTCAAAGGCTTAAAAAAAAGTATCTCGTATGATTTTCGACTCGGCCAGCCAATGATGGCCACCGAAAGAAAAACACCACACAATTCGAAGGACTTATCTTTTGGGACTTTTGGGTTGAGTCGCGGCAGCAAGGGGTGACAGCAGCAACCACCGTAAAAAAAACGCCCAAGCTGTGTTCATCTGGAAAGCGTCAATCAGCTTCCGATAATTTAATAATAATAAAATCTGGGAGATATCGGAGAAAAAACGTTGTTTTTGTTTGTGGGACGATTTGGAGCACTTTCTCGAGTGCTGCTGGAATGATGATGATCATGAGCTTCATGAGCTGATGTTGATCGTGGGGACTGAGGACGTTCATTCTAATATGGCTGGTGATGATCGAGCGTGCCTTAGCAACAGAAGACGAACGACAAATGCGGAATTGATGTTATTTTATTATAAAATGTTTGATCATTTTATGATTTTAAGTGATTTTTCTTCTATTTATAAAGTGTTGAGTTCTTGTTGTAATACAAGGACCAAAAAACCACTGTACTTACTTTTATATCTGATTTAATATAATTTGTAGGATTGGCATTTCTGGAAGTGACAACAAAGTATATATTCTATCTCAAATGTCAATTCCTGAATCTAATTTTGCAAACGAGTTTTCAGAAGTTTTGTCGTTCTCTTGAGTTGAAGTATTTGTATAAACGTAAGCAACCCTTGCACAATCAAAATATCAGTGGAAGCAGAACTGTATGTGGTTTTGATTTTGATTAAAACAAATCAAATCACTTTTGATATTGCTTGATTAATGATCACCTGGTTTGATTTGTGAAGCTGTGTGAATGATATTTCCGACATTTATTGATTCTTAATAAATTAAAAACAGAAACTCTGTTTTCTTTTTGTTTCAATATCTGATTAAAAATAGTTACTTACTTTTACTCACTTAAGACTTTCCGGGCTGGGGCATTGGTTTTCTCTACGCTCTACGTGACTCAGCCATCTTAGTCGTTAGACTTTTACCCTTCTGGCTAAGTCAACGTCGCTGTACAGCACTGTATAGCAGAAAGGGGATGATGAGATTCTTATACAGCGACACTTTGGTAGCTCGTTCAGGGCTTTGCCACTCATTTCTTTAACGGGCTGGTGCTCCTGCAACTTACTTAAGCCTCTTGGATAGTATTGAACGAAGAGCATTTAGATTGATTGGTGATATTACCATCATAAGATCATTTACGTCACTTGAACATCGTCGAAATGTTTCTTGTCCCACCCTCTTTTACGTTATTTTAATGGTTTATGCTCTAGAGAAATAGCCAGCGGCATTCCTCCCCTTAAACATTTCAACCGTAATACTCGCGCTTCTAGGAATGATCATCAATATACTCTCGAGCGCAACTTCGGTCGTACTGTCAAGTACAGAGATTCGTTCTTTTGCTGTACTATGCGAATGTGGAATGCCTTGCCACACTCAGTCTTTCTCAGCTATTGCAATATTCAGGAATTCAAAACCAATGTGCACTGACATCTCCTTTCAACCCCTCTCTCCCTTTCCTAGTGCTCACACTGTGTTTACATAATAAGGGTAGCATATCCCTTTGAGTGTAACAGTTAGCAAGAGTTATTCTTCGTTTGATCTGGTGTTATTTTCTACGTTCATAGCGGATCCTAGGTAGACGAAGTCTTTATGGCTGAAAAAGAAATATTCTTCAGCTTCAGCTTCGTCTGCGTTACGATAGGAGTGCTTCGAGGTTGCTTTTAATGACATTTCTAATATGACATTTCTAAAATGGTACTTCTGTCATTAGCAGCTGTTATTTTTTCTCAAAAGTGTGTTTTCATTTTTCGTGGAGTAAAAAATATTAATTTTGATATCGAAACAATTAAATTTATGGCGGAAGTAGATATCATATCGTAGGTATGTTCATCTCATGGAGAAAGAAGAAGCTCAGACTTAGAGACGTCGGCGGATACGGGAGCACAATGGACGGAGTTCTTCAATCTATGAGGAGTTCTTCGAAACTCATTTTCTATGTGTATTTCAATTACTTACCTCTTAACTTTTTCTAATTACCAATGGAAATCGCTCCAAAAGCGAATGTATTTTGTTTGTTGACCTTTGTTTTTAACTGTTGAGCTGTCAGACAAAGCAAATTGTCAGCAAATTTGAACTAGAGCTTCCGTTTCAGGTCCTTTCCTGATGACAATATTGCCTTCATTAACCGTTGAACCCTTCTACTCTGAACGTCGAACTTGTCGAGTTGTAGAAGCTGAGTAAGGTCAATGATTCTCGAGAACTTTCTCCAGATGAGTCCTGAAACTAAAGGACGTTCTTATCCCTCTACCTTACCAAAATCATCCCACATAAACAAGGCATACCAGCCTACGTTTATGTCACCAACTCCCATCCTACCTCCCACTTTTGTAATGTCGAAAAAGCTAGCAAAGGTCCTATCTCCTATTCTCCTTCTCACTCTAGGTAACCTAGCTGAATTGCTGTTACCGAATCCTAATTTTTTCCTTACACGTCAGAATGATGAATTAACATCAACTGACACCTCACCCTTTCTCTTACTCCCCAACCACCTCTCATCATTATTGGGCTGGATCTAAGTTGTTAAACGACCCGTGCCGGTGATCAGCCTGGCTGGGGGCCCAATTCAAAAATAGCCCAGTATCTAACGGAGTATCCGGATACCTGGCGACCTCCGGATTAACTAGCCTTATCTGTACATGCGAATCTCAGTGCAGATGGACCTTTTTTTCTTCTCGTCTCGTGGGACCAAAAATGAACAAAACTAACAACAAAAACAAAAATAAAAACACAAGTGAGACCGGTATCTCTTCAGGACCGGGTGGCAGCTTGGCGTCAAAGCCTGCTGTCGTATCTCTTGCGGCCAACACAGAGAAGGGAGAAGGGGCTAACCATGGACCCTCCTCTGCTGTTGGTAGCAATGAGAATAAAAAGGTAGCGATACCTAATTTCAGTAGTGGCAGGGTTGTGAAAAATGGCCCTACCACTACTTCCAAAAATGGAAAACTCTCAAAAAGCCTTTATAGACAAAGGCGGCAAGCGGCGAAAATCTTAAAGGCCTTTGGTGCTTCATTGGGGGCTGAAAAGACACCGCAGCAAAGCGCAAGCGTCGAATGGGCCAAAAGCATACTTGCTACAACAAGATCCAATAAGGACTCTACGTCCAAAAGAGAAAGGTCTCTTGAGGGGGCCACACCGACACCAAAACGGCCTCGGGTGCATAACACCAGCACTCCCCTCAATCCCATCAGGAAACAATCCAGTTTCAGTGACGTCGCGAAGGGCACGATGATGATGGCACAATATCGGCTGCTCGTTGGCAGTTGGTCAAGGTTAAGCTCTCGGATGGCTTTTTGAGCATTTTGAGAGAGCTTCCAGGACCACTTCCTTCCATAAGCGATGGGGGTTGGCATCAAGGCTATGTTTAATTCATGGTTTGTGGCGACCAGAGGTCTTGTGACCTTTACAAGCTTGCTGTCAGCCGGTTAGGTGAAGTTTGGCCAGGTGCGAAGCTCGAGATTGTCGCTGTGGAAGACATTCCTAGCAGACCTAGAGCCCGCATCTGGATACCGATCGAACCTGCTGGTATCGAGGACATTCTCGAGATGGTCAAAGTGTGCAACCCGTCCCTTCCGACGCATAACTGGAAAATAGCCAAGCTAGAGGAAGTGAAGGGTCTTTATAGGAGCGCCATTGTGGTACTCAATAAAGAATCCTTGGCTCCTCTAGCCCTAAACGAGGGCTCCATTAACTATGACTTTGAATCCATTAAAATTCGAATTTATAAAAAGATGAGGTTAACGCGGAAAGCGGGCCTTCAAAAACTACCGAAGGTTGGTGAACCTGGGACGTCGTCGTCGTCTTCTCTCCTAACAGAGGGTGACGATCACCCTTGTCCTCTCCAATCGCGACTGCACCCTCTACAAAAGTCGTAGACAGTCCATCCTTAATGGAGACTGAGGACGACCATAACATGATCCTTCTGAGCGAGAACGAACTCTTGGGTTCATCCTCAGACTCAGAGGATCAGACAAAACCGTGGTAAAGGTTGATCTGCTTAATTGTAGCCAAAATGCTGCAGTTAGTACAGATTAATCTCCAACACTCCATAAAGGCCTCGGCCTCACTTCTTCTCCGTCTGGCGAGTAACGGGGAAGACATTGTCCTGATCCAAGAGCCATGGATTGTAGGATCCGTTGTTGGAGGACTCAGGACTCCTGGATACTACACACTTTATGTGACAGATAAAGGTGAACCTAGATCTTGCATACTAGTGAAACGTAGAAGACGGCACTCACTGTGGAAACTTTGGGACAAATAAGATGAAAACTGTTTTCATTTAATCATCTAAAAGATCAACAAAGCCGATGAGAATCACCACTTTAATTGTTCTCAAATCAAACATTAACATCAACTTGGTCAAAATTATAAATCATTGCATCAAATTTATATTGAGTCTTGTGAGGATTAAACAAAAAATAATTTTAGAAGAGATATCAGATATGCAAAAAATTCTCAAAACAAAACTCATTTCTGGACAGTTTGAGTGAAAAACCGACCAGATGTAGGTGTTTAAAATGTTTTTTATTAGATCAACAGTAACTCGAAAGCCGTTAGGAATGCCAAATTGTGATAGGGGTTGACTTGACTTTTTACCATATACATTTTGTTTTGAAATTTATTTGAAAATGCATCATGTCGTCTTAATTGCAAGGGTGTCATTTAAAGATTTTAAGACATAAGTATTTTATATAGGCTTTATTTTGACATAAAGCCCAATCAGTGAGAAAACATGACATTTAAGATCCTGTTCTGTACCAGTAATAGAATCATTTTAAACCTTCTGGGTCTTAAGATCCAGTGAGCCAGTTTTAGAGGTAATAAATAATATGTCTTAATCGAGAATGATAATCTCTAGCTCTTGACGTCCAACTCCGACTGGTGGTCGCCATGGTGCATCGTCTTCAGACATAGTTTCCGATTTTAATATGATTCACTTGAGCTTCTCCATAGCATAGTAATGCACTCCTTGCGGATCGTCGCATCGCGGAACGTATAGTTTACCATCGGAGCGGAATTCAAATTCCAAAAACTCATGACCAAATTTTTAACTTACCATAGGAAGTTATTGTAATGGGTCCGATTTGTCAAATTGAAAATTTTGACATTTCTCGACGTTTCAAGGTCCCTAGAGTCGAAATAAAAGATTTTTAGAAAGATGTCTGTGCGTGCGTGTGTAGGTACGTTTGTACGTCCGTACGTCCGTACGTTCGCGACGTTTTTTTCGTCGTCCATAGCTCAAGAACCAGAAGAGATATCGATTTCAAATAAATTTTGTTATACAGATAATAAAGCAGAAAGATGCAGAAAGGGCTCTTAAGAAAATTGCGTGAGCGGTTTTTTACCATAGCAGTTTGAAAAAAGGTGAATATTTTGGTTAACCCTAAATATCTTACGAACCAAAAACGCTAGAGACTTGAATTAAATTTTATATAATATAATGTAACGTGATACCAAACAAGTATGAAAAAAATCAATAAAACGGTTTTTTTTATATATGAATAAAACTGAAATAAAAAATTTGTCACCTCCAAAATTTTACGACTGAAATATGATTTCATCTCCACAACAATTTTGTGCAACGAATAATAATGTTTTTGATATCTGATAAAATTTTAAGAAAAATCGACTTGACAGTTTTTTTTATAAAAAACAAAAATCTAAAAAAAACATTTCTCAAAGTTGGTAAAAATTGAATATCGATTCAAATATCTTTTCAAAAGCTTGAAATTTAGGATTCAAACTTATTTTATCTTATAAGGAATATTTGAAAATTTTGAAAAATTTTGAGAAAAATCGAATTGACAGTGTTTTTACAAAAAATAAAAACCTAAAAAAAAATGTATAAAAGTTGGTAAAAATTGATTTTCGACTCAAATATCTTTTCAAAACTTTGAGATATTGGCTTTGATTTACTTTAATCTTTCAAAAAATATTGTTGTCAACATTTAGTTAAAGTTTGAAAAAAATCGAATTCACAGTGTTTTTACAAAAAATAAAAACCTACAAAAAAATTTATAAAAGTTGGTAAAAATTGATTTTCGACTCAAATATCTTTTCAAAACTTTGAGATAATAGCTTCTAATTAATTTTTACTTATAAGAAATAATGTTTGTAACATTAGGACAAATTTTGAGAAATATCGAATTTACAGTTTTTTTACAAAAAAATAAAAACCTAAAAAAAATTTATAAAAGTTGGTAAAAATTGATTTTCGACTCAAATATTTTTCCAAAAATTGCAGATATTGGCTTTTAACAACTTTTATCTTTCAACAAATATTGTTGTCAACATTCAATACAATTTTGAAAAAAATCGAATTGACAGTTTTTGTGCAAAAAATTAAAAACATAAAAAAAATTTACCAAAAGTTGGTGAAAATTGATTTTTGACTCAAATATCTTTTCAATAATTTGAAATATTTTCTTCAAACTAGTTTTTTCTTATAAGAAATATTGTTTTTAATATTCGATAAAATTTTGAAAAAATCGAATTGACAGTTTTTGTCCAAAAAATTAAAACCTTAAAAAAATTTAACAAAAGTTGGTAAAAATTTACTTTCGACTCAAATAGCATTTCAAAAATTAAAAATAATGTCTTCAAACTTATTTTATTTCACATAAAATATTGTTTTCGATATTCAGTAATTTTTATATAAAAATCCAACAGTCCATAAAAAAATAGTACGCAAATTTGGTAAAAATTGGTACGAGTACATATAGACAAACTTTGAAGCAAGACAAATCGAAAGACGGGATGGGAAGTTATCAGTGTAATTTGAAGAAGATATTGCGTTGTGGATGGTTTCGCGTAAATCAAACTTTTTAACGCTGTTTAATTTCCTTTAATTCAAATGAATTTTTATGGTATGAAAAAAGGCTAACTTCAATGAGATATGAGTTTTCTTTGACTACCAAATCAAGTTCTTTAATCAAAAACTATTTCAATTTGAATTATAAACCTTCATGTTGATTCTATGAAAAAAGAAATACCGAAGCATTTTCCCTATTTTCAGGAGAAGAAAATTCAGGCAGAAGGCAAATTTTCTCGAATAGACACCACTTGTATCAGTTTCAGTAGAGTTCTTCAACATCAGTTATGCATTAACCAAATCGAACCTAGTAGCATCCCAGCCTCTTTTATTTATAGTTATTAACCTTAAATAGGAGAAATGCTAATGAAAGCAATCGTTGTCAAAAACACCGAACAGTTTCGAAAGTTAATTATGGGACATCCGCATTCTTGGTTCTTAACTAAAAAGATAGATATGAATATTATAAAAAAAGCGTCCACTTAAGTCAGAAACTGTAGTGATTTTTACACAGTATTCTGACCCAAGTCTGATGGCACCTGGGAATGTAATTTCCCTAATCTGCATTTCATCAGCGTAATGTCAAAGAATAACTACGTGAATAAAACACGATCAATTCAAATTATTTACATCTCTCTTGGCACTTGCCACTTGCCACACTCAAATTTCTCTATTTTTAGTCAGCCAACATTAGTTTTATTTCTTTGACATGAGGCACTCCGCAGCAAAATGAGCGTTCACATTCGAATCGAATTCGAAATAATCGAAAGTGTACTCATGTGCCGCAAGGTATCTATATAAATACATTTATAAGATTGTTTATTGATTCAAACAACAACGGAAAAAAGGGGTGCGCTGCACCGCCATAGACGCTGGCTGGTGCTCCCCCTGCCACCCAAACAGGATATTTTTAATTTTTTGTTTCTCTCAAATTGATTGTGAAATCGATCGTAAAATATATCACGATCACCGAAAATGCGCAAACGAAAACAAACAGAAAAAGAAAACAATATTCATCGCGATGACGGTTCCCAGCAGGCTCCAGATGTAAAGTGATGTCTCTGTAAAGACTGCAGCATGAACTATGGAAGCAAAACATCAGAATTACTTTGCACGTGAAGTATAATCCCACCGCACCAGCACCAGCGTCAAGCAACGGCCAATGGCGATGGGCGGCCGAACAGACGCGACGCGATGACGATGGGAATTTATTACTTCCTTGGAAAATTGAGATCGAACGAATTAGGTCATTTTTGAAGAATGAAAACATCAGCAGATTAAAAATATAAAATTCAAAAATTAAGGAAAACATCAGCTGGACACGTTTTCATTGCGGTGCTGCAACGATGATCCTTAACCCTAATTAGCACTTTTGAGACATAAAAGCGGCAAATTAACAAAGTGATCACTCTTAGCCAACACTGGATCGAGAAGTGATCAGCAAGCTAGAAACTACAAAAACGCCGACCAAATGTCATTTCGAACTTAAATGGTTTGTCAGGCATCACTCAAGATATCTTGAAGAAACTCAAAAACTACACGTTTCAGGGTCAGACGATCAACACTGTGTTGGTAATCGAAACTCTTTCAGTCCAAATAACAAAAAGGATATTTTCTATGTTTATTGATGCTCGGCAAAAGGATCATAGAACAAACAGCGGGTATCTGATGATGGCTTTGGGTTTGAGTAATAAAAAAATTCGGTAGCTTGTTTGTTTAACATGTCGCCTCATGGTGCTGCGGTGTTTGAATGTTTTTCAACATTTTTCTTTGGACACAAAGGACCAAAAACTAAGCATTAATAAAAGCGACTCACTTTACTTATGTAAGCGTAACGTATGTTTGCATTTAGTGCATCAAAGAGCGGACAAGATAAATTGAGTTGCAGTGTTGTTGGTTTTATTGCGTTTTATCCTGTTTATGACAGTTCATCAAGGATCATGCGAAGTTGATGCCGACTTGTAGATATATATGTTTATTTAGGCTTAGATATATGTATCTAGTGTTATAGATGTTTGACGTAATGAATGCGTCACATTTTGTTTCAGTAGCCTGAACTAACATAGAAATTGGAAAAAAAGGATTTTCTTCCCTTCAATTTTACATGCTTTCGAAATTTAATATGTAGCTAAATGGCAAAGAATTACACTTTTTACACAACATTCAGAGGCGGTTAGAAATGTTGGTTCTTTGATGTTTAGAGAAACTTTTCGTGTTTACACTTAGCGATCAAAGATAAGAACCTTAAACAATATTGATGGAATCCTTTAAGAAGGTTTGTTATTCTTTAAGTTATATTAGGTCTTGTGTATATTTAGGTTTATCTAGAAGTAGGGATTTTGAAAACTTTTAAGGTTTTGAAAAATATGCATATTTTTGACGGAGTAATGTACCATTCTTATGTTAAATGCATTTAGTAGGCCTAAGGTGATTTTAGTTAAGACTTTTGATATGTTTAACTATTATAAGTATTTTTTGAGATTCTTTACAATTTTTCTATAAAAAATTGTTACCTGAATTCTTCTGAAAAATTCACACAGATGTCGAAAACGATCTTCTCCGTAACATAAAGGGCGTTTTGTTGTGTTTGTGTTCATTTAAGGACTAGGAGAATAAAGAAATAAGCAAACGCATCACAAATAGCTGGAAACAATTCGGGAGCCTTTAAACATAATTTACAATTGGTTCAAGTGCAGACACAATGAAATATATCCTCGACTCTGCTATTCTACCGATCCCTGACTGAAACACTTGACAAGCTGAGGATACGGTCAGGCCAAAATGGACAGCAAAATTCTGATATACTACCAAGTCAAAGGGTATGATTTAAAGATATTCGCAATAAAACCAGAACGAGGAGACAGAACATCTAAATATTTTTGGTATGTGTATCACCAACCACCTTTTGTGGAACGATCACAAACGGGATGTCGCCAAAACTGCCTCAAGATGTTTGAGTTTTCTTAGGCGATGCAAGAATTTTTTCTCCCCCTCTGATCTGGCTATTATCTGCTATAGACGTCCAGGGCTTGACTATAACTCTCATCTCTGCGTTGGTGCTCTTGCAAGAGAAATAGCCAGCTGCATTCCTCCCCTTAAACAGTTCAACCGTAATACGCTTATAGAAATTATCAGTATACCCTCGAGCCCAACTTTGGTCGTACTGTCAAGTACAGAAATTCGTTCTTTAGCCGTACTACGCGTATGTAGAATTTCTTACAACACTCTGTTTTTTCCAGCCATTGCGATATTCAGGAATTCAAAACAATGCGCAACGACACCTCCTTTCAACCCCTCTCTCCCTTCTCCTAGTGCTAATACTGTGTCTTAACATAATAAGGTTAGTTATATCCCCTTGAGTGTGCGCTTATTATAAAAAAAATTTTACGTCATAAATTGAACAAGAAGGCTGAAGTGGAGCTGAAAGATCGACAAAAATGTCTACGAAATGGAGATTAGAGAACAATAGACCAGCATTATGACCCATTAAAAGATGGAGTGACGATCTGTCGAAAATAAGTACAAATTGCTATAACGAAGCCAGAAATAGAGACACATGAATAGCCTTGGAGGAAGCTTAAGTCAATAACCAATATTACAATATTTTTTCCTAACTGTTTTGTTTTATTCATTATACAAATTTCAAATTTCCATTTGTATAGTTTCAATACTGTACGTTTTTTTTCATTTAACAAAAAATACTTTTTCTTGTAACGCTTTAAAACATAGTTAAAAAGAGGCTGGGATGCGCCCCACGCTGATAGCTTCCATCCCGTCTGTCGATTTGACTTGCTTAAAAGTTTGTTATATGTACTCGTATCAATTTTTACCAAATTCGGGTTACTATTTTATGTAGATTTATTTTTTATGAAAAAACGGACTGTTGGATTTTTATATAAAAATAACTGAATATCGAAAACAATATTTTTCGTACAAAATATAAGTTTGAAGCCAATATTCAAATTTTTGAAAAGCTATTTGAGTCGAAAATCAGTTTTTACCAACTTTTATTAATTTTTTTATGTTTTTAATTGTTTTTACAAAAACTGTCAATTCGATTTTTTTCAGAATTTTACTGAATATTAACAACAATATTTTTTGAAAGATTAAAGTAAATTTAAGCCATATCTTAAAGTTTTAAAAAGATATTAGAGTCGAAAATCAATTTTTACCAACTTTTGTTAAATTTTGTTTATGTTTTTAATTGTTTGTACAAAAACTGTCAATTCGATTTTTTCAAATTTTACTGAATGTTAAAAACAAGATTTTTTGAAAGATTAAAGTAAATTAAAGCCAAAATCTCAAGTTTTGAAAAGATATTAGAGTCGAAAATCATTTTTTACCAACTTTTGTTAAATTTTTTTTAGGTTTTTAATTGTTTGTACAAAAACTGTTAATTCGATTTTTTCAAAATTTTACTGAATGTTAACAACAATATTTTTTGAAAGATAAAAGTTGTTTAAAGTCAATATCTCAAAGTTTTGAAAAGTTATTTGAGTCGAAAATCTATTTTTACCAACTTTTATACATTTTTTTTTACTTTTTTTAATTGTTTGTACAAAAACTGTCAGTTCGATTTTTTTCAAATGTTACTGAATGTTGAAAACAATATTTTTTGAAAGATTAAAGCAAATTTAATACAATATCTCAAAGTTTTGAAAAGATATTTGGGCCGAAAATCAATGTTACAAACTTTGAGTAATGTTTTTCTAGATTTTTATTTCTTATAAAAAAGCTTTCAGTTTGATTTTTCTCAAAATTTTATCAGATGTCAAAAACATTATTCTTCGTTGCACAAAATTGTTTTGGAGTTGAAATCATATTTTAGTCGTAAAATTTTGGAGGTGACAAATTTTTTTTTTCAGTTTTTTTTGATTTATAAAACAAACCGTTAAATGGACTTTTTCAAAAAATATACTTCTTTGATATAACGTTACAATAACAATTGTATTCAAGTCTCGAGTGTTTTTCGTAAACGAACGCACAGGACATCTTTCTAAAAATCTTTTATTTTGACTCTAGGGAACTTGAAACGTCGAGAAATGTCAAAATTTTCAATTTGACAAATCGGGCCCGTACAATAACTTCCTATGAGAAGTAAAAATTTCACAATAAAATACGTCTGTCTTCAAAATTTGAATCATTTAATTTATCAAAGTTTTTTTTTGAAAATCATTAAAGCGTTTTTTTTTTGTTTTTCAATTTGAGTTTAAACATTTTTTTAAATTTTGGAAGTATCAAATTTTAAATAAGAAAATTATATTTTTTTAAATCGAAAAAATAAAATTTGACAATTTTATAATCACATTGTACTAAGACAGTAGAAGAGATTATGCAGAATTAAATATTGAAATCGATTAAAAAGTTTTTCCGAAAACTTAAAAACAAAATATGCGGAGTTTCGATGTTTGACCAAAACATTTGTATGGCGACTACTGTTATTTTTAGTGTTAAAAAATTAGAAAACGTAAATCTGTCTTAAACCTTAACTTAAAAGACGGACGGAATTAAGTGACCCACTTTTTGTATTTCTCTACCATCATGTGGTCATGTTTGTCTAACAACTCCACTTCAAATTTTCTTACGAATGCAATACTTGACGAACAGTTTTCTTTAATAATTTTTTAGAAGTATTTTCATTTCACAATTAACTTCAAAACAAAAATGTACCGTAACAGTTTTACTGACTTCATTATTTATAAATTTGTAAATTACTTAGTGCAAGTATCCTGATATATTTATTTTTTGATAACTTAGGTACATTCCGTTTAATAAATGATGTTATATAATTTCATTGATGACTGCAATGCTATGCATTAATTTTTCTATTTCTCAAATACGAGCAATAATTTATTATTTTATATCCATTTCCGATATCAAGTGTTTTTCAATAGGAACAAATACTTTTTTTCGCATTTCGAACAAACAGAGTCGTTTTTTAGTTAACACTTTTTTGTGTTTTATAAACAGATGTTGCTTAAGTATAAATAAATGATTATAATTTATATTAAGGTGAGAAACATATTTTCCACCTGGATTTGGACTTCACCTTGAAATAAATGATATTTTCTTAAATAATGGTAACAAATTTGAATCACATTTTTTCACTTAAAATAACAAACATTCTCTTTAAAAAAAAGAAGAAAACATAAAACAAACAAAAAATTAAATAGGAAACCACAATTTATTTTTTTGCACCTGATAATAAAGCGTAAATATTTAATTTGAAATTTCCTTGAATTAAGACTTCACCAATTCACGATTTGATGCCATAGGAAATTTTAATAGTATTTACATTTCAAATTGTTTTTACAAGATTTAAATTGAATAATAAAATGCCTCTGCTTATATGTGTTTTTTAATTTTCAATGAAATTATGTTTAGAACCTTAAAGAACTTAAATGGTTTTGATGAATGCTTTTGATTAAAAGAAATGAGTAATTAAAATGGTTTTAACTTTGATCAATTTTTTAAAAGTTGTTAAAGAATGTTATTTTATGGAATTGGTATTGAGAGAAACTTTGACATTCAAATTTTCAATCATCATTCAGATAGAAACCACTTTTTTTCAAAGATTCGAATTTAATCGATTGTGTTTACAAGTTTTGAGATATGTCTTCAAGGAAATCAAACGAATAAAAATTAATGAATACTTTCAATAATGGTATATTCAAATATAATAGTTACAAAAAACGTCAATACCGCTATATTAACTGACGGTTCAAAGATGTAGTGTGGAGTTGGTCAGGAATTTTCTCTGAGTCCTTAAATGTCTCTGAGTCTTTTTGGCTACCTGATGCTGCCATTGTGTTTCAAGCTGAACTTCTAGGAACCAGAAAAACACGAAAAATACTATCTGTACTGACAAATAGGCTCCTGTTATGGCTTTTCGACTTTAACATCCTCTTATTGTTCCAAACATTTCGGGATGAACTTCCGTGTCACTCTCATTTAGTTTCCGGGCTATAATGGCATTGTCGCGGCAGGAATCGGTCTTGCTCACTTGCGGAAAGGCTAAATATTTCCCCTGGAGCTATGAATGGCAAGAACAGTCTAACGGGCTGGACTATATGCAGGAAGATATGGCCTACCTATAACAAAAAGCGTTCTATCTATCTTCTAGAATGTCAATTTTTAGAAAGGCGTTCCGTATTGATCTTGATGAACTTTCCGAAATAAAAATCAAAGACCTGATTTTCTTTCCAAGTGCGACTAGCTTCGCTATAAAATATTCTTTCTCAATGGTATCAAGACGGTATGCGTCGCCGACCTACCTATGCAATAACCCTGAACATTTTAGGTTTTTCTTGAGTTTATTATTTTTCAAAAAAAATTACATGATGAAAAAACTTATACCAATTTTCATAAAATTACGTTTTCTTAAGAAAATTGTCTTGAATACCGACTGTTCTTTAGGTTAAGTTATGAGTGTTATAATAAAAGAAACTTTATAAAATGAATTTAAAATCTTAAATATTGAATTTAACTTTAAATTAAAATACATTTATATCAGTTAAAAAATTGCACTATTGTGAACTGAATTGTATGAATTGTTAATTGTATTGGTATAAATTTCAAACTTCCCGCCCATCCGGCCATATTTTATTTAAAATTTAAAATTAAGAAGAAAAAGGAGAAGAAAATGAAATAAAACCATTCCACACGATAGTTCCGCACACTCAAAACGCATTTTTTTAAATCACCATTTTGTCCCTTAAGTTTAAATTCTTTTTAATTTGTGAACGTATTTTACAGCTAATTTACAAAAAAGCTTTTTAAATTTTCATGGCGCCCGAGCAATGAAAAATTTAAACTAATAGTTTGTTCCAATTTTAATAAGATTCGCAGTGTTAAATCTATACATATATCGCATATATATGAACATTAAAAATACATACATTATCGCGTGTGAATTTTATTAAAAAACAATTAAAATTACAATTTAAAATATTCAAATCGGTGGAATCATAAATTCGTGCCACCTCCATAAGGATCCATTGCTGCAAACATTGCCTGCAGAGAGAAACAACACCAAAAGGAGCTCCAAAGTCACCCCAATGTCAGAGGACAAAAGCCCAAGGGAAGTGGTTATTATAAGAATTTCCTAGGGAAACGAAAAAATATTTTACTTCAGAACAACAATTGTGTGAAGAACACTTTGTTGAAAATACAAAATTTTTGCCGACAGGTCGTTTTGAGGTTAAACTTCCCTTCAAATTATCCTCAAACTTGCTTGGATCATCAAATTAGCGCAAATTATCCAAAAATAGCGATTTGAGAGGAATATATATGGATTTCATGAAAGAACACATTTTGTTGGGTCATATGTCACCAACAAATAATGAAATTCCAAAGGGCCCGCACTATTTCATTCCACATTCCACACAGCGACCGCAAAGTACAAGTACTAAGTTCAGAGTTGTTTTCGACGCCTCAAGTCGAACATCTTCTCAACTATCACTGAATGAAATCTTGATGGTTGGGCCAACCATTCAAGAGGAGCTATTTTCGACGTTGCTCCGTTTTCGTACACACAAATATGCTATTACGGCTGATATTTCGAAAATGTACCGGCAAGTTCTTGTTGCTGAAGAGCACACGAATTACCAGCTCATAGTGTGGAGGCAGCATCCGTCCCAACTATTGCAAATCTTTCCCTAAAACACTGTAACGTATATGGTACGTCTCCAGCGCCATTTTGAGCGATACGGTGTTTAAAAATGTTGAACGATGATAACGAATCTTCTTTCCCTACGGGGTCAGATATAATTCTAAGAGATTTTTGCGTTGATGATCTCTTAACTGGTGCTGATAATATCGAAACCCTTAAAATAATGAAATTCGAGATTCAAGAAATCCTCACAAAAGGAGCGTTTCAATTAGCCAAATGGTTTTCAAATCATCCAGAGTATCTAAATAAGGAGAGTACTGAAAAATCAATTAATTTTAATGATTCAGATTTCACAAAAAATTTGTTGGCACCCTAAAGAAGATACATTCAGCTTCAACTTGGACAATAATTTCCATGATCTACGAGCTACTAAGAAAAACATTAATCAATTTCCGCTCGACTTTTCGATCCTCTTGTTTTGTTATGCCCCTTAGTAACCAAAGTCAAAATCTTTATTACAAGAGCTTTGGGTTGCAAAGATTGAATGGGATGAGTCGATTCCATTGCGCCGTGAAACAAGTTGGCAAAATTTCAAAACCAATTTATCTCAACTTGGCGAGATAAAAATTCCAAGATTTGTCGAAACTCATTCGAACGCAAAAATTCCAGCTCATGGGCCGATGATTCGACGAGAGCTAACGGTTGTTGTATTTACATCCGAAGCTAAAGCACAGCCGGTATCAAGCCGACGCTATTAACTGCGAAGTCTAGGGTGGCCCCTTTGAAAACGAAAGCGATCCCTCGATTAGAACTTTGCGCAGCACATACTTTTGCTAAGCTATGTACAAGAGTAGAGGCAATGTTGAGTCTTGACGTCGAACAAGTTATTTTCTGGACCGATTCCGACATAACTTTCCATTGGATAAAAACACATCCATCTACGCTTGCAACCTTTGTTGCAAATCGTGTGTCCTAGTGGTAGTCTCCGTAGTGTTAGCAGCGTCGTGAATAACGACCCTGTTTCGAAGTCCGCCATCCAACCAAGGATCTTATACCAACAGCGTCTTTATGCGATGAGAATTCTAAGATCTCCTGGTGCAACATTATCGGATGGAAGTAATCAAATCCATAGCAAGAGGTTTGAGTGGGCTAAATCCATTCTAGCCAAAACCAAGACCAGCTGCGACTCCACGAGTAGTACACTCCCGTTCCTAAAAAGCCCAAAGTGCAGAACACCAGCACTCCCAACATTCCTAGAGTAACTCTCACTAAACCTTTTAGTGTGTACTTAAGGAGCTCAACGAAATCATGGTTGCGGTCATTGATAGGAGCAATATTGATGGCACGATTACCTCTGACCGTTGGCAGATGGTGAATATGGGACTCTCGGCTGGCTTTCTCAAAGTCATGGGCGAGCATCCGGGTCCACCGCCTGTTGCTGGGCGAAGTTTGGCCAGGCGCAAAAGTCGAGGTTGTTGCAAAAGAAGATATTCCTTTCAGGCCGCGAGCTTGCGCATGGATCCCCATAGAACCCTTATATCCAAAAGACATCCATGAGATGATCAGGCTTAGCAACTCGGACCTCCTTTGTCACGACTGGAAGATTGCGAAACTGGAGGAGCCAAAGAGTCTTTATCGAAACTTAACTCGAAACGGACTTCTTTCATATGAAAAGTATGAATTGGTTATTCTGAACAAGGTAAATAATTATCTCAAAAATATTTGAATTTTCAGGGGGAAAATATGTCTCTTAATTAACGGTAACTTACATTTTCAGTTCTTCAGTTAAAAATTAACCAAATTCCGAAACTAGTTTTCACGCATGAAGTCCCTTAAAGTTTCAGTTAAATTGCATAAAATATAAGGTTTTTTAAAAAGCTTCATTTCAAGTTCATATAAGGCCCTCGATTTACTTTTCTAAATACATATATACATATATGATGGGCTAATGCATTATTCCATTTTAAACCTTAAACCGCACTTGAAACATTCTTAAAAACGAAAATCCCATTTCCATCATCAATTGAGTTTCAAAGAAAAAAAAAACCAAAAGGATACACCGAAAAGATCAAGTATAACAACAAACCACACACACAAAAGGACCTTCATCCGATTGTGTTATTGCGCCATCAATTCTTGTGCTTTTCGATTCGGATTCGAAGAGGGTGTACCGCGCTAAACAATTGATTGAATCAAGTGTATCCTTTTGAAATTATGCAAAGCGTCCTATATTTTATACATTATACACCCATCATAATGTAAAATGTTTAAAATATGAACACACAAAAAAATAATCCCCCTTTTGACAGTTAACTGACACCACCGCAAGGATGCGTCTATAGTAACAAATACGAGTATGTGACTTGGTAAGGTTGTAATCCAATTTTTCACACACATCTATTTCGTCCCAAACGTCATATCTATCGATGATGATGTTATACTTACCATCGCCAGGAGATGACGAGTCCTTTGTTCTCATCTCAAAAAAAGCTCCCCATGGGATCTATTTATTTCAATTTTTTAATCTGCTCTCATATATGGCCTTCTTGCTTGTTTAGCCCGCGGCTTCCTTCGGCTCCGGATGATACCTCTTAAAGGACGACCGACGTATAGGAAAGGTATATGACATGGGGACACCCGTTTTACTCGATTGAAGATGGCAAGGTTCTATGCCACCTCACCACTGATGTTTAGATGCGATATGTTACGGAACTTTTGTGGCTATTTGAGGATGATGATGAATAATTGTGGTGGAAATCCTTATCGTTGGAATATTATTCTCTCATGCTTTATGCACCCTTTCGACAGTCAGAGATGTCAAGTTTTTTTTTTCTTATTCAAGTTCCATTTGAAAAATGACGAATTGAAATTATTCACACACTCATGATGATGGTGCGGTTGGTATGTTATGTACCTTTACCTATCTCTAGGTCTTTTGATAGAATTTTTGACATTTTCACGGATATTTTCTAGAAAACCCGAAACGTATAGCATAGTTTTGAGGTTTTTATTTTGGTTAAAACTGAAATGAAAATTGAAAGGAATTCTTTTTGACAGTTTCAAGAGGGTTGGTTCGTTAGGTTGGCAGATTGTGAATGTGGTTGAGTTGAATTGAAAATAAAATAATAGTAAAGGATACGTTGTGGTCGAGGATAATGCTGTATGTATTTTTTTTTATTCGTTCGCTGTCTGTTTTATCGTAATATTTTGGTAAAGGTGTGGGATGCATATTTTTGTTTACGTAAATTGTACATAAATACGTTTTCATCAGATGTCAAAAAGAATGTTGGATCTTTTTTGTTCGTGTTTTTTCGTCCTGTTTTTCTTTCTTATCTTTTTTCGTTTTGTGGTGAAATGAAACTCTAAAATATTTTCATTTCAAAGGATCAAGTGGTGGTGTATGTAAAGGATGTTTTTTTAAAAAAACTTGATAGACAGGTCATGGAACTTTTATACGGGAATATTATTTAAAGTTCAAGAGTTCTTATTCGATAACACAAAGAACTATTTTTCATTGTTGGAGGTATAGGTTAGGTATAAATAGGTACTTTCACTTTTTATAAGAGAAGCGTTCATTTTATAGAAAGGCTTATCAAGGTTCTCTATGTTTTATAATATGATCTCAAATTAAAGAAAATGAAAAGGAGACTTTCAAACAATCTGCAACGCCTGAACGCATTTATAATATGGACTGCGGAATTTCTCATAACCATCATCAAAACATATACTAGCACTGGAAGATTCCAAATCAATATCAAACCCTTACCTTGTTTCAGCCATTCAGGCTTCACGGACAATCTGCTAAGTGGTTCCATTAGTGAAGATGACACCAAGAGGTTACATGAATCACTGAACTTTTGTTGACTTTATGCCCCCATTTAAGTAAATACAAGACGGTAGGATGTTGTCTTCGTGTGTTTGATAGTGTAGCCTGTCATTTAGATAATAGCTTGGTTTAAGAAATATAACGACATGAAATTACACTCTACTGACTTCCATCAAATTCAACACAACGAATCACAACCTTTAGATAAGTCAGATTATCGATCTTTTGAATACCAGTGCGATCAAGAATTGCTGAAATACCCGGAAATAAAATTAAATAAAACCAGCTTCAACATCTAGTGTTTTGTCCAAATGTATGACACACGATATTTGCGGCCTTTCCAGCAACGGGATTGTATCCCTTTGACAAGATATCATTGAAGAACTAGCATTCGCTGAATCCGAATAACCATATTCGACAATCAAGCATTTGCTTTGAAAAGAAATCAGGAGCCTGATCTGAAAAGTTCTGATACAGATTCAAATCACGTCTCCCTCTCTACCTTAATTCCAACCTATGATGTCACTGTCAGAATTGAAAAAGAACCGGTGTATGGTCTAAATGCAATGCTTCGAGCAGTAGAAACATAATAATTCTTTTTTAAAAGTTTTTGCCAACTCCTAATGCCAACAAAAGAGCGACGCGAATAAAGGCCCCGGATTTTATGGGTCAAGAAGTTAATTAGGATCTTATCTACGAAAAAATCTGACCACAAAACCAATCCTATTTAATACTTCATCGTCCAAAACGAAGTCGAGAAAAGTGACTGGGATGCGACCCACACTAATAAATTCCCATCCCATCTATTGATTTGTCTTGCTTAAAAGTTTTGTAGGCTTGCGTGTTTTGTTAAAAAAGTTTTCAGTTGAATTTTTCTAAGTAGCTCCACCTGATCAGCGGTCCTCCTCAACTGCGCTGTCCAGTGGGTGTGAATTCGAAGACTTTCTGAGCCGGAGCATTGGCTGCAATGCATTCTAGGTTATCCAGCCATCTTATTCGTTGGAGCTTTACCCTTCTGGTTAAGTCTACGTCGCTGTCTAGTCCGTACGGCTCGGCATTTCACCTTTTCATCCACTCCTCTTCTATGCATACGGGACCGTTGATCACGCGAAGTTCTTTTCTCTCGAAAAGACCCAAGGTGCTTTCATCCGGTTTTGTCATAGTCTATGCTTCTGCACCTTATAGCAGGAAGGTGATGATGAGGGTCTTATATAAAGACACTTTGGTCCCTCGAAAGACGGCTTTGCTACTGAATTGCTTTCTTAGCCCAAAGAAACAGCGGTTAGCCAGAGTTATTCTGCGTTTGATTTTAGCGCTGGTGTTGTTTTCTACGTTTATAGCGGAGCCTATGTAGACGAAGTCCTTGACTAATTCAAAGTTACGTTTGTCATTAGTGACGTTTTGACCGAGACGTTGGTGTTGTTAGTCCTTTCTTGCGCACTCTGTCTCAATACTCACAAAAGCCCCATTGACATCAAACTGAGTTCTTCCGATTATGTCAATGCCATCAGCATTGACAGCGCATCACCTTGTCTAATACCTTTTTTGACATCGAATGGTTCTGTTAAGTTGTTTCCAAGCTTTATGGAGCAGCGTGAATTCTCCATGATCATCCTGCACAAACGGACGAGATTGGCAGGGATGCCAAAACTAGACGTGGCTCTATACAGCTCTTTTCTGTAGATGCTGTCTAATTCCACCTTAATGTCGATGAAAAGATAGTTCTTGAGTTTGAGTTCATGATCTGCCGTAATGTGAATATTTGATCGACTGCGGACTTTCCTGGCCTAAAACCGCACTGATAGGGACCTATCAGGTTATTGACAATGAGTTTTAGACGTTCACATCTTACGGCAGAGAAGATTTTGTAGACTTATGCCTCTATAGTTGATGCAGTTAAGAAAGTCTCCTTTTTTCAGAGTCGGGCAAACAATACTAAGGTTCCATTCATCGGACATGTTTTTTTCCGACCATATCTTACCTACAAGTTGGTGCTGCTCCTAACTAATTTATCTCTAGCGGCTTTCAAGAGTTCGGCATTCAAGCCATCTGCTCCAGTGCCTCTATTGGACTTCAACTTGGATATGGTAATCTTGATTTCGTCTAAGCTGGAAAGACGGGGTTGTTGTCTTTCGTCATCTAAGTTGAATGTATCCTGATCCTACCTGACAGCGGAACTCGGTTCGTCGCCGCCGCGCCGTTATACAGTCTGCAAAAGTGGTCCTTCGATATCCTCAGCATTGACTGCGGTTCCATTATGATGTTTCCACTTTTGATTTTTCACCGAATTGGTCATATCAAATTTCATGAAAAACCACACCATTGCTCCACCATTGATTTTGAATGTTCTTAATATAACTTCCGCTTTACTATAGAATAATAGAATAAAAATAAACATTGACTTTTCTATCACTGTTTTGAGCAAAGAGATAGTCATATTTTAAAAGTTCAAGACATCATTTGGGTTTAATTTAGAGCTGAAAAATCTTCTATAATTTAGTTAAAACCATTTGAATTTATTCTTGAACTTCAAAATTCAATTTGATGTTACTTCTCGTCCGTACTTCTCTTGTTTTTGATTTCGGAATGTTTGCACTCAAAAGTAGGTGCACTTCAAGAATGGCTGTTGGGACCCCTACTTTTTGTAGTGTTTATTATTTGTTCATAGTATAATTCTATCGACATAGCCAAGTATCAATCATTTGTCCAAAGAAAATTTATGTTAGCGTTGAAGCATTCACAAATTGATGGAAGATTGAGGAGTTCCTTAAAACTTCGATATTCGATACAGTTTTGGTTGTCTACGAACTAGCAATTGTAAGAAGAGTCAGACATATGAAAATCATACAGACTTGTAAAACTAGTGTTTAAAACAAAAGCATAAGAAGATCTGGCTTGGGAAGAAACAACGAAGGGTTTTTGCAATATTAATAAACGTATGAACATAAAAGGCCTTATTGAGGGGTTCTTGGTTAGGGTTCATTTTTAACTCGTAAAGTGGCTCCTGTTCTCATTTATGAAAGTATTTTATAACTTGTAAGATATTATAAGCTGTTTGATGATTATCACGCTTCAATTTAAATTTTCAATAATGCTTTCCATTAAACCATAACTGGATAGTTCCTAATTTTAACTCTGCAAAACTCGAAAATATGCCTGTGCATGTAAAATCATATGAACGCAATATTTATATAAATACAGTCTATTTATACCTTTTTGATTTTTGTAAGCCCTATACGGTATATGAGCCTATACACTCTGCCTACTTAATTACTAATTTGAAATTAATTACGTAATTCGCCTGCGTAGGTATGACCAACAGATAAATGAATCCTCATCGAAGCGATCGATGGTCAGTCCGATGCACAAAGAAGCCCCATCGTAATTTTTCATTCATTATAATGTAGGTAGGTTCAGGTTGGTTGGTACTTGTGCCCGTGCCATACCTGTGTGCCAATTGCAGAGTTACATATATGCCATTGGAGCTCTTTCAAATTCTTAAGCACACACACTCTAGTAATTTATCCGCAATCAACGATATCCATTTAAAGTGGTCATTACTGCAGATACATTATCCCGTTGCTGATGGTTTGTTGAAATCAGAAATCAGAAATCAGAAAAATGAATTCAAAACCCTGATGCTTCCCATTCCCACTCCCACTTATGTGTGTAATGCACCAATTCCACCACATACATATATAAAAACATAAACAAATTCTCAGCTCATGTCCCTGTTGCTATAGCAGTGCTTTATGGTCGTCATCGTCGTCGTCGTTATTCGTCGTGCGTCCGGTAGGATCGTCCTGCGTATCAGTCCTTGTAATTACAACACGTCATGTGCAATGTGTACACAAATAAACAAACCCAAGTGCAAATATAAACAAACGCGCATCACTGATGAATTAAATCGCAACAACCCAGCCAGCCAGCGTTCAATGGCATAACCGCATCATCAACCGAACCAACCCCCGATTATTTTATCCGGGATGCCAGTACCATCATCATCATTGCATGCAGACAGACACCCAGTTTGCAGCTTCCACAATATATAATCCCTTATCCCATCCCAAATCCTGTCAACGCAATTCCTGTCGATTCTACCTGGGTGAGCCTGACTCCTTCGTTTAATTTAATCAAAATGCAACGCATTGCGTTTGAATGTGATGTCGGAAAGAATATACCTTCCATTGAAACATATGTACGTCCTAAGCGCATAAGAACAATAAACCAAGCCTCCACTAATCGTAATGGTATTTTGAAGTTGGATGCCATGGCATCGCAAATGGCATCCATCTGGGATCCTATATAGGTAGTATACTCGTGTGGAGGAGGTGTATTGATTTACCGTGATGATGCGTTCCTGTGCATGACATGCCGAACAATATTCTAAATCTAATCCTTCGATATCCTGATACTGCTTTGCTCATAGCCGACGGTGTGTGGCAAGTTCTTTGGAATTTTGTCAAAAGTTCCACAGCCTTATGTAGGTACGATAAGGCTACAAAATGTTGTATTTAAATACTTTGTGTGTGAAAGTAAATGCTAAGGAAGGTTATGGATGGATTGGATACGTATGATTGATGGTTGAAAGCAGTGCTTTTGGTAATATTTTTAACCAGATAATTTTGTATTGAAATGAAACCTGTCAACACAGGGCGCCAAATACTTAACCATGTCATTTCATTTTATCAACACAATAATTGGGATTTGAGTAACTATACCAAGTTGTGTTCCTAGAATCCACTTCTAAATAAGGTGCAATTAAGTGGATTAAGGTGTGATAAACTTAGCGAAGTTACTCATACAATTTCGGGACAAATCTTGTACTGTATTCTAACGTTTTGGGATTTTGTGCACTTGAATTATTATCATAGCCGAAAGTGTTCACATTTTCCGTATAGAGTTGACGAATAGTAAGCAACTTTAATAATATTCTAAAATTTTGTTGAACTAAGATCAAATGTTCATTGGAGTCAATTGAGTTAAAACTTGGAAATTAAAGCCTTAAGTTGGTTCAGGTTAGGCGCTTTTTCTGTTTTTGTTTGTGTCTGAAAATAAGCTTTTTAGTCAAAAACCGAAAATTCGAACCGATAGATTTTTATTAAATAAAAGCCGTAGAACCGTTATTTTGTTTAAAAGTTTTCTAAAGAACTAATGGGCCGATTTCAATAAGCTCTAATACTGCAAGTCATCATCTAATACTATCTTTATAATATTTTATGAAAAAAATGTAAAATTTTACTTTTTGGAGTTTTAAAAACACATACAAAATAACAAAAAACAATTGTAAAACGGAAAGTCTTAAGTCGATCAAATATTCAGATTACGACAGATCCTAGTAAAAACCCATCAAATCGACACCCACCAGGGACGAGTTGAATAGAGCCATGTCTAGTTTTGGCATTCCTGCCAAACTTGTCCGTCTGTTACTAACATGTGCTGATGACATTGCCATATAATGGGAAGAACTCAGCGTGATGTCAATTGGGCTTTCGTGAGTATTGAGGCAGAGGCGGCAAGAAAGAACTTAAAACACCTATTGACCTAACCATTGACAGACTTAACTTTGAGGTAGTTACGGACTTCGCCTAACTAGGCTCTGATATGAACGCAGAAAATAACATCAGCACTAAGATCAAACGAAGAATAACTCTTGCTAACCGCTGTTTTTTTGGCTTATAAACCAATTGAGTATAGCAACGCTCTCTCTCGAGGGTCCAAAGTGTCTCTATATAAGACCCTCTACATTCCCGTCCTGATATACAGTGCAGAAGCATGCATTATGACAAATGCGGATGAAAGCACCTTTGGTCTTCGTGTGATCTCCGCTCCCGTATGCATAGAAGAGGAGCGGATAAAATGCCGTGCTGTACGGACTGTACAGCGACGTAGACGTAACCAGAAGGGTGAAAGCCCATCGACTAAGATAGCTGGGTAACGTAGAGTGCAAGGCACCTGTCCGGAAAGTCTTCGAATCCACACCCACAGGGCAGTGCAGTAGATGAAGACCGCGGATCAGGTGGTGCGCACAAGTGGAAAGTGACCACACTCAACTTCAAGCGTAAAACTGGAGACATCTAGCTAGGAACCGAGCTAGATGGAGAAGTTTGTTGGGTGAAGCTCTAGTTCACATAGGACTGTATCGCCACCTTAATTAAGTAAGTAAGTGTAAAACGTATGTATATAAAAACAGAACACTAAAAATGTTTTTGAACTTAAATTTTAAAACTGCCGTCGCAGTTGCACACCCGCAGAGGAGGGTTGTAAGGCTGAAAACGAATATGAAAAGCTAAGAGTGCTATCGTCAGCGAAACAATGTATTGGATTAGAAGTAGCAGACAGGAGATCAATTATAAAAATAAGCAAGAGGGTCGGATACAAAACGGAGCCCTGGGGCAAACCAGCATTTATTTTATGAGGCTCAGACTTGAATCCGTCCAAAACAACTTGTATTGAACGTCGATACCGAAAGCAAACATTTTCGATAAGAGAGCAAGATGCCAGACTTTATCAAATGCCTTTGAAATATCAAGTGCAATAATCTTACTTTCTCCAAAACGATGTAAAGATTTGCTCTACTGTTCGGTGAGATGAACCATGAGATCACCAGTGGACTTATTGTTACGAAAGCCGTATTTAGGAAGCTTCCGTTTCTCAAGATATTTCCTTAGCTGATAATTAATCAGCGTTTCCATGACCTTAGAAAGAAGGGACGTTTATGCTATCGGTCGGTAATTTGTAGGAGAAGAAGATTCGCCTTTTTTTGGTATTGGCTGAACAAATGCAGTTTTCCAACTACTCGGAAAGAGCCCAGAAGAATAGGATAGATGGAAAAGCTTACGTAGCGGCTTTGCTTGCTTGAAAGAACGCCTCTTCAGAGTAATAGCGGGGATACCATCTGGGCCAGCGGATTTATGAATGTTGAGATCTTTAAGAACTCTCGCCACAGTTCGAGTACGAAAAGAGATTGGTCCCATAGAATCATTTACGCGTTCAAGAACTGGGGGAGTAATGACACTATCTGGTAAGGTTAAATTTTCTGCGAACTGCGTTGCAAATAAGTTGGCTTTATCAATAGAGCTAACTAAAGGAGTGTCATTGAAAACAAGCGTAGGAACCGAGGAAGAGGAAGAATTCCTCATGTTTTTTACAAATGACCAACAATTCTTACTGCCTTCGGGACATTGCAGTATTTTTCGCCGTAATTTTTGGTCATGCAAAAATTTTTTCCTTCGAATATAGGCGTTGCAGGCTTTCCTGGCTTGTTTAAACTTTTTCCGGTTTTCCTCAGTTGGGTTGGCTTTAAAACACCGGAAACTCACCTCTTTCTCCTTGATAACCTCTTTGCAGCTCGAATCGAACCTTGATTTAACCTTGGGTTTATTACTTTAAACCCTATTCGGGATAAACATTTCCATTCCCAGATGAATCATACTAGAAATCATATCTGCACTGGAGTCTACGTCGCTACCGAAGAAGCATAGCGACCAGTTAAAAATCCTGAAGAAATTATTGAGACCGTTCTGATTGTGTACTTATCAGGATCAGAAGTGAGAAACAAGTCAATTGTATTTTCTGCTCGGCCGTTAACGTCTGATATACGATACGAATAGGCTCATTCACAAGCTAAACTCAGCAAAAATCTCAGCACACATTCCTTTGGGCGTTGTCTGGCCCGAATGTTCACCAAGAATTGTGAACATTGAAATCGCCCGTAATAACGATTTCAGTGTGAGGATAGAGGGAGACAATTCTTTGTATGGAGTCAGACAGAGCATCAAATTCCTGAGAAGTAGAAACTCTGTCCAGGTTTGGGCTCCGATAAAGAAAACAATAGTGAATGATGTGCTTTTTCACGGAAAGTTTTAACCACATGAAAATAAAAAGGGAGTTGATACAATGACCGTATTTTGGTAAAAGTTGATATGCAACATCATTCCTAATATATATGGCGAGACCATGGCGTGAGAAGAATAATGACACTGAGCAGTACCCATTAAAAAAAAATTCAGCAGGATCGGAATCTTCACCTACTAGAGTTTTACTCCAAAACAGCTGGTCTGTTAGAATTAATTTGGATGTATACAGACAAAAATTCGATCTTAGTCCACGAACATTACTATAATCTACTCTAAAATTACCAGTAATTGCAATATAAAAAAATCTTAAAATCAAAACAAACGGACATTTATTTAAAATTTGTAAGAATTATTCAACTGACAACTTTTTCAAACCAACCCGAAAAACTACAAACTTTTAAGCAAGACAAATCGACAGACGGGATGGGAAGTTATCAGTGTGGGTCGCATCCCGGTCTCTTTTTTTTTTTTTTTTGGTCCACGTGAAATATTAGATCCATGCCAATGCTTCACAATCGATTCAAGACTTAAAGATGAAGTTGGTGGGAGTTTTCGAGACATACAGCCAAATTCAGGATATGGTACTGCAACTGTAGTCGTATTGGCTATTTTCGTAATATCTTTTTCTATTGTTATTTGGATACCTTTTTTCTTCCAATTAAATAAACATTTGTGTTCACTTAGACAATAATATTAGAACAAAACGTATAGTTGAAAATTATTCAATCTTTTGGCAGATAAAAGCTACACTTTTGAACTTGAATTCCAATAAATACAACTAAGTTAAAAAATATAAAAAATATTACAAAACAAATTTCTTTCGATTTCCCTAAAGCCATTTTGATTGTAGTCACAATTAATTTCATGCAGCTAATGAAAAAAGTTTTCCTCTCATTGTGAAGGTGCATAAACACATACCACAAATATATATTCTACATCCATCTACACCTTCTCCTGTAAAAGGTACAGCACATTATAGTGTCCTGTCATAGCAATATAACGCTTTTCAAAAAACACTGTCACTTCATATCCTTGTACACAATATGCAGTACGTATCCTTGTTATAGTTAAACCTTTGCGCTGTCAAATGTCGTGGCTATATCAAAAGCTTACCAACAACTATACTAACGATGACGTTCGCAGACTCACAACATCTTGACAAGTTCTCAAAATGAACGAGTTCACTATTACGTTTATTTCTCGAAAATGAAAACGTGCGCCCTATCACTGCCAGATAGCCACCCACAGGCGAAGCTCGAGCGTCCGTCCGTCGAGTAGCTGTAGCAGTAGCAGCAGCAGCAGCAACATCACAACTTTTCAATCCTGTCAGATGAAAATTTAATAACAAAATTTCAAAATGTCCAACTTTCTACGTCCGTCGTCGTCACCGTCACCGTCACCTTCATCGTAGTCGTTGTCGTCGTCAATGTCTTCGTCCGGCCGAGAGTGGAGCAATCTCAGCTCCACTCATATGAAGCTCCATTTAAAATGGTGAGGATTTTTAAGATATCGTAGGTGGGGGTGGGGCCCAATGTTATAACTCTTCACAACGGATTTCAGTACGCTTATTTACCTTTTCATAGCGCTCGGCTCGGTTCGGTTCGGCTCAATGCTGCTGTACTGCTGTAGAGCATAATGATGATGGATTGCCAAGCTGATATTCTCTATCACTCGCAAGTTCGGAGGCAAAAAAGGATTTTCAAAACCTAAAACTCATTCCCTGTTTAGGACCAAATAAAAATGATTTTCAATCATCCTCCGATGCCAACGTCATGATGGCTTGGCATCGGGACTCCAGAACTTTGACTGGAACTGGGACTGGGGCTGGGACTAGAGAGTGTCCTAATGGTATTTGCATTGAGTTTTAGGTTTACACAAACTTTTTGAGATCTCTCGAAATCCGAGAGACAGATTTTAATTTATTAAAATATTTCCCAAAATGTTGAGGGCGAGTGAGAGCACATCACAACAATATCGTATACAGAAAAGATTCGTCTTTCATATAAGCTTATCATAGAGCGTTGGGTTTAAAGTATCCCTGTTCCCTGATGGTGGTGGTGTGGTACTATGATGTGGATCTCTAGTTGTTCAGGAGGTGGCAGGAGGCGGCGGCTGCGTTTGTGTATTTTGTATCCTTTTTACAGTGTTCAACGGAGTTCAAGTTACACAATGTTGTAATTTGCGGTCCTGTTTAACCCTGTTTTGGATTTTAATAATGCTTGTGTACATGAATAAATAATAGAATGGATCAACATTTAATGTACCTCTAATTGGGGTGTGTTTACCACGATACACCCTGATGAGGGGGTAGGGTCTGGCAACTCTATTATATGGTTGAAATTGATAGTTATAACTTATAACCTTATACCTTTGTTCCTATAAACATATTTATAAAAGTATATACGAGTATACCTGAACTTAGTATGCATTTAAGGTATGATGATGGTGATTAAATCCAATAAGCTAGAATTAAATCTCATGTGAACCATTGGATGCGGTTTTAAAAATCCATGTGAAATGGAACACGGTAGACAAAAAAATGTCAATTTTTGGCAATTCTTGCAACAAAAAACTGTGTCATACAAAATTGATTTTTGGACCAATTTTTCTGTAGCCAGGTTCTCGGGATTTATGTAGATTTAAGTATCACTACGCCCGAAATAGAAATACAATTGAAAGTGGAATTTGATAAAATGGTTTTATGATAATGGATGCTCCGTTCAGGCAACTTCATTTTGAAATTCGTTTCACGATCATCATAATCCCCCGAGCTAATCGATTCTGTATCATTCTAAAAAACTGATAGAGAAGTAAAAAGCTGGTGATAATCGACAAAGACGTTCTGAAGCAGTTGAAAACCGACATTTATTTTTATTGACAAATCAAATCTTTTTCATTCAGAATAACTTAAGTTAGGAAAGCATTTTATGATAACTTCTTGTCTGCAATAAAAGTCATGGTTTTAACAGTCTATGCGTTGATATCTCACATTGACGTCATCTCACATTAACTGGCTTCCAAGAACGTTTGATTTGACCTTGTTACAGCTTTTACTTGCTACTCATAGGAACTTTATTGCAAGTACTGCATGAAGCAATAAACATTGGACTGGATTTTTTTAAAAATAATAAGCGAACACTAAAAGGGTTTTGTATACCTTTAATATGCCAAGGACACAGTGTGAGTATTAAGAAAAAAAGGAAGGGTTGGATAGGAGATGACGGTGTAAATTGGTTTTAAATTTCTGAACATTGCAATGACAGGGAAAGATAGGCGTTCCACATTCGCGTAGTACGGCTAAAAAAAGAATCTCTGTACTTCATAGTACGGCTGAAGTTGGCTCAAGGGTAAACTGAAGGGCATTCCTAGAAGCGCGGATATTACGGTTAAATTATTGAAGGGGAGGAATGCAACTGCCTATTGCACTAGAGTAAAGTCCGTTAAAATAATTGTAAAAAAGGGTGTGGCAAGAAACCTTTCGTCGATGTTCGAGTGATGTACAAGAGTTGCTGATGTTAATGTCACCAATCATTTTAAAAGCTCTTTTTTTAATACTGTTCACCAGTTCAGAGAAGAGAGTTATATTCAAGTTTCGGACGTATATAGGTTTTGAAGATTGTAGCCAGATCAGACATAGAAAAAAAATTTCCTGCAACGTCTCAAAAAACCTAGACATCTTGCGGCATTTTTGGCAACATCACGTATGTGATCGCTCCACAAAAGGCGGTTTCCCGTTTCGTTGATGCAAGTCCCACTCATAGATAGTGACAAAGTGGGTTTATCTCGCATTAACGATGCAAGACAGCATTTCGTTTTCGAAGCATTAAATGTCCTCTCCTACGATTTTTTATTCCCCATTGCACAATGCTGTGTAGGTCGGTAATGAGCTGGTCATATTTTGCCGTTGCAGTTCCACATCCGAAGTGCAAGGTTGTGAGTTTGGAAACGAATATGAAAAGCTAAGAGTTCTATCGTCAGCGAAACTCTGTATTGGATTAGAAGTAGCAGACAGGAGATCATTTATAAAATGAGGAAGAGGGTCGAAGACAAAACGGAGCCCTGGGGCACAGCAGCGTTTATTTTATAAGTTTCAGACTTGAATCCGTCCAAAACAACTTGTATTGAACAGTTCGAAAGAAAATTTCTAATCCAACGAAGAAGAGTTTCGTCGATACCGAAAGCTCGCATTTTCGATAAGAGAGCAAGATGCCAGACTTTATCAAATGCCTTTGAAATATCAAGTGCAATAATCTTACTTTCTCCAAAACGATGAAAAGATTTGTTCCACTGTTCAGTGAGATTAACCATGAGATCACCAGTGGACCTATTGCTACGAAAGCCATATTGCCGGTCACTAAGAAATCTTTCGATCCTCAAGATATTTCTTAAGCTGATAATTAATCAACGTTTCCATGACCTTGGAAAGAAGAGACGTAAGTGCAATCGGTCGGTAGTTAGAGGGTGAGGAAGATTCGCCTTTTTTGGGAATAGGCTGGACAAATGCCGTTTTCCATCCGCTCTGACCGAGACCCTATGAGTAGGATAGATGAAAAGCTTACGCAGTGGTTTTCCCAGCGTTGAAGAACACCTCTTCAAAACAATAGCGGGGATACCATCCGGACCAGCGGATTTATGTGTGTTTAGATCTCTTAGGACTCTTGCCACAGTACGAGTGCGAAAAAAGATTGGTCCCATAAAATCACTAACGCGCTCAAGTACAGGGGGAGTCATAACACTCACTGGCAGCGTATAGAATTGGCGGCGAAATGCCTATCAAAGAGATTTGCTTTCTGACCTAACAAAAGGAGTGCCATTGACAACGAGCGTAGGAACCGAAGAAGAGGAATAATTCCTCATGTTTTTTACAAAAGACCAAACATTTTCACTGCCTTTGGGACATTGCAGTATTTTTTGCCGTAAAATTTGGTCATGTACAAATTTGGTCCGTCAAATATGGGCGTTGCAGGCCTTCCTGGCTGGTTTGAACTTTTTCCAGCTTTCCTCAGTACGGTTGGCCTTATAGCAACTGAACCTAACCTCTTTGGCCCTAATAACCTCTTTGCAGCTCGCATTAAACCAAGCGTTTTAATTGGATCAATGATTTCAATGATTTACTGATCAACCGGCTTAAGTTCTTGGTTTGACCGAGAATTCAAGGCCCTTAAATCTTAGTAGTTATTTAAAATATGAGGTAATTTCTTTGTAAATTGAATAAAGACAAACTTGACTTATCGTCAGCACTTCGGTGTAAAGAAGCAATAAATTCCACTCATCGTATTCAAATTCCACTAATTTCATTAATAACTTTGTTAGAAAACGGAGGGCCCAGTCATTTAAAGTGTTATAATTTGTCAATTTATTAAAAAAAAAAACATTTTCAATGCACTGTCAAAGAATGTATCGTGGTATCATTTTTAAAAATGGAGTAATTTTTACTCTTCAAATGTCAAAAGATGACAGTTGAAAAGTGACAGCAACTTAAATACCAGGCTATCCAAAATTAAACTACACAAATTATTTATTGACGCAGATCATTGAACTCAATGTTATTGATGTATAATTTACAGTTCAACAACCTGAAGCGACAACAATGACATCGATTAGTAATTAAAATAAAATCCCATCTCGGTATAAAATAAATAAACAAAAACATATATTTCCGGAGCTCCATCGTTTTTGGGTTGATGGGGTGAGTGAGTATAACATCCCACAATACAAACACCCTTTACTTTTGACACCTTTACGCTTATCCCCCAAATTCTCATCACTGAAAGATAAATTTGTCTTTCTAAAAACAAAAGAAAAACCAACAGAAAAACAAACGACTTAACATCCATTAGACATCATGTTACATTATACAATAGAACGTCCCTTTTTGGCTTCTTATTTACAGTGTACCTCTAAAGTTGTACACCCAGCACACACGTGTGTCAAAGAACACGTTCCACATTTTCTCCAAAATAATGTATTGTTTACACTATTACTCCACAAACGTAAATATAAATCCCAAGAAAAACGATGACGAAGAAATCTTTGATGGGATATCATACGTAGGTACCTAACCTATACTCCAAACAAATCGTCAAATTTTAATTTTGGAGAACTTTCAACGCTCTACGGAGGAGACTTGTGTCTGGGTCTGTGGATATATGAACATACCTCACCAGATCAGAACACAACAAAAAAGAAAGAACACATCCGGAACAAGGATTATAATGGCTTTCAACGTGTCTAAATTGTAAAATTCAGCAGATTGCATCCAGGCGCAAATCTAAACAATGCGCCAATATATGAAAATATATGACGATTTACCGCAACGACGACGACGACTTTCGACGTCGAAGCGGTACGGTGGCGATGGCGGCCGTAGGGGTGGCGGCGACATGATGATCATATTTTAACGCAATGCGAGTGGAATTATTGACATTGTTTAGCGGCTTGGTGGCGTCACCGAACACACCCGGCCTAGGATCGCCGGCGATATGTTCGATGTAGCAAATGAAAATCCACATGGATGGCGTCGCCATCCATCTAGTCCAGTAAACTCGAGCATATGTACAAAACATTCAGCTGGCATAGACAGGATAATCCATACAGCACAGGGGCGTATTGCCTTAAGAGCCTTATAAATACGAATTGCAAAATGGTTCAAGGTTAAAACTGAATCTTTTGACATTAATTTTATATACGTTTGACAGTTTTGATTTTTCTAATGTAAGCCTAGTGAAGATCTTAGGCGATCTCCTGTTGCAATTAGGATACACGAATGAATGCCATGAATAGGATCATCTACCCTGAAATAGCTCTTCTCACAGAATATTGATGCAGTTTATAACGGATCATTTCATAGAAAGGCGGCTTATTCGAAGAAACAAATTTGAAGCGCCTTAAATGTCTATTACCATAAAATCTATCCCTGGACTGCATGGCGCTAAAATTAGATGATGCAAGCTTCTGGTTTCATTCACATATCGCAAAAGAGTGGCACCAGTGGCTATGGCCATGGCAGATATGAAATTCTACGTTGCTTGTCGTTGTCGCGCATCACCAGATGGCAAGTTATGGAGTGGCGTGTGTCGTCCCGCCACACCTTAATCCCAAGCATTATCTTTACACTACGTCTACACATAAATTGTCCTATCTGCTCATCGCTTTTCAGCCATCATCGGTTTCAATTCAAATCGACGAAGAAGACGCACAACCCAAGAGCCTCACGAACGACCAGACTTCTAGCGCAAAGGCCAACCATTATAGCCTTTAGAGAGAAAGTGACTAATGGAAAACTTGTTCATATCAAATTGATTCTATTGACAGGAAAATGTATTTCTCGGTGACTTAAACTAAAAGCAAATTGGTTTTCCTTAATAGGAGGTGGTTGGTGTGTGTGTGGGTGTGGGTGATGGGTGTATGCTGTACCTATAATGCGTGCGTTAGACTTAGAGTACATAGTCGCCTAAAATAACGAAATTTTAATTGAAGGCATCAACGCTTAGCATTGCAGCAACGATAAAGATGACGACGACGCACGGCGACAACGACAACAAAGTAATGTGTTGGACGACAATTTTACGACCTCAGTGTCGTTCGTAAGGAGCTCCATCGCACCAAGTTGTGTGTAGGTAGGTATATGCTCTTTTATACCCGACACCCCAATCCCAATTCCGTCAAAGGAAGCTTTAGTGCGTGTAATGAGGTGACAAATAACACGACCAGCATCTCGGTGTGCGGGTGAAAATAGTTTTGTTGTTTATTTATTCTTCGTGGATTGTTTTTTATTCTAACGCAAATGAAAGACACAAAAAGAGGATTTTTGTTTTTTGAATTTGAAAATTTGTTTCAAATTTGTTTACACAAAAGTGAGGTGGTTCTAAATTTGAATTACACTTTGGTGGAACGAACAGAATGACGCAGCCGATAATGATGCGATGATCGTCAGGATCGTTGGAGTTAATTGTTTAATGGATTTCAGAGGCGACGGAAGAGGAGGCTCTCGTTCGTGTACATAGTTTATAGGGGTTGTTAAACTTGGATGTCGAATGTCGATGTCGATGTCTGTCGCGAGCACAGGTTTAATGGTTTAGAATAATGATGGAGACACAATATTTTATTTTGTATACGTAACGTATCTCTATCTTCGATTCCAGATGTTGCTAAGGTTGTTGGGATGATTTATTGGATAAGAAAGATCGCACTAAATGGAATTCTCTTATTTTATAAAAGACGTACTGCGTCTTCAAGAAGCAATGATTTTGTATATCCTTTGAACAATATAAAAATTTAAGATAGATTTCTTCGAAAAATACGCTAATATTTCTAAGTATTTTTTTTATAGAGTTGCCATATTGGATTACAAAAATCCTTCCTAACAGTAAAAGTAAATTCGGAAAATATGAATGTAAAGAGTTGTTAAATTTTAGGGGCTGTTGTTGAATGTGAACCACACCTAAACTTCAATTTTTTTTCTTCATTTCATTTGACATTTATTAATTTCAGACTCATTCAATTTAAACCATGAAAAGATACAAAAGCAAGCAATGCGTAGTTAAGTTAAGTCATGCTTATGGTGAAAATGGGCATTAACACGCTTAAAAGGATCAATTTAGTCAGTATTTTTCCAAAAATGAGGCCAATCAGGCAATCACTATGAATGGTGTTCGCAATCTTGAGATGGTAACGAGCTTATTATGGTCAAGCAGGTGAAAGAATTCACCACAGGTAGCAATTGCCAGCATAGTAGCTCAGCTTAAGGGGGGTTTCGATTAGGTGAATATTTATTAATCAAGGTGATCAATAAAATTGAAATGAAATCGATATCAAAATGATATCGAAGTACGACGAGGTTAAATTCTCCAAGTCGTATTAATTAAAGTGGGAGCCAGGAAACTTTTAACTGGAAGTTTACCAAAACCAGAAGCTGAAAAACTAGTCTTCAAACAGAGTTATGAAATAAAAAGAGTGTTTTTTTTTCTAAATGGGAAATTAAAATTATCTTTTATTGCCTGCAAAACCTTGGCCGAAGCCGGGATTAAAAACCAGGATCTTTTATAAAAACCAAATCTCGGTAAAAAATGTATGAAGAATATCAAGTATGAAAATTATTAATTGTTAAACAAATTGGAAAAAAAACACAACCAAGAAAAATCACCACAAGAAAATTTTTGACAAAAGACATACAAAATTAAACTGTTAAACACTTCCCGTAGTACCGGGAAAACAGACTTTTGACGCGAAGGTCAGAAGGACACCAGAAGAAAAGCAATATTCTAAGAAACAAAGGAAAACACTAGGTATACTTAGCTTCTTTTTGACTTTCGCCAACAGCTACCGTAGTCCTTCCTCAACAAATTTCCCCACAGCAAAACAAAATCTTCAATTTACTAAAAAATTTTTGTTAATCTTTTAATCGCTTTGGGCGCAATCCAAAAAGTGGCCATCATCATGGCGAGCTTGACCCTTCCGGCTACTTGCCCACAGACAATCCTCTCGGATCTTTTGCGTGGTGATCGATCTGTCTCGGTCCCGCAACTTCCTCCATCCATAAGATTAGGGTGTGCGACCAAGAAGCCAGGTATCTTTCATCGCACGCGATTTCTTTAAAGAGGTGATGCGATCACCCCGTAGCTCTATGAGTGAGTTCAGCTCTTCACTTTCGAGCCCATTTCAGCCAAGACTTTCTGGAAAAATCATGTGGAATTCCTCGCATTACCGAGTACCTACACGCGCTAGATTTTGGTTGAGGAAAAACTACTTATGTCGTGTTGAAGAAATTCGGTAGCCCAGCCTATTATTAAAGAGAAAGTTATTAAAATATTCTTGGGTGATTTTCCATCGTTAATACTTTATGATGGGCTCTCGGCCATACTGAGTTACAGATGATGTGACTTTCCACACATTGTTGGGCATGGGTATAGTCTTCATGCCTTGATGATCTTATTCAACCAATACGTGGGCCAACCGTGGCACAGTTCGTTGGTGTGGAATCCTTTCGCACAGTTTGGTGAGACCTGTTAAATTTGCTTTCCCAAAATGCTAGGAGAGCAGGTCACTGGCTGATGGTCCAGGTTTCTACTAAACTCTTCTAGAATTTTGGGGCTGCAGTAAGAATTCGTTAAGGGTGGTATCACTTTCCACATAGCTAACGAAACAATGGCGACAAATTAAATGGCGGGATGGCATAACTATTATCTGCCAATATGATGTGATTTGACAGCGTTGGACCTTTCTTCGGGGTTAGTTGAACAAAGAGGTGTAAGTCAATAAGCCAGCAAACAATTTAAGAGCTAAGAGATGAGATAATTCGACAAATTAACGGAATAGAATCTCAATTATACCTTAGTGTAATCATACAAATTTTACACCATCAGATAGAGGTGTGCCGCCGAAGTCGTGGAGGCCATTTGGTCGATATTTTGTTCAATACATAATTGAACCATACCAATATTGTCATAATATAAAGAAATGACAGTAATTTCGTAACTAATTTTTGTTGTATTGGAAATCAATAGCAGCCCTTAAAATGTAACTACCCTCTACGAGTATTCGCCTTTTCCACGTGAAATTGGTTCGTAGACACAAATTTGTGACGGTTCAAATCAATAAACCGATAAACCTTCATTTGTTTGCGCGAACTGAGGTTGGTGCCACGATGAGTTAAAATTCACGCTGCTTGTGCAAAAATCCAGAGACTTAAAATAACAGGTCATACAACACAAGAGATTATAAGTGAAAACATAAAGCTAAAACTTGAATCTTTATTCTTAGCTAATGAAACTAATTGGATTTTACGAAACTTAAAACACTCTTAATTTGTATGTGTTTGATATCATTTATATCATTAAAGAACAATTAATTTGAGAATGTTAGGAATTATTTTCTCCTACTCTTTCCTCGTCCATAGAGCTTCTTCAAAAACAATTTGCTTTTCTTTTAGGCATTATCCAGTTTTAGCAAAAGCTTATACGTAGGTATGGGTATATCACCATTAGCCAAACGGGTAATAGTGTAACATTTTTGTCGAGTTCATCTGCCTTACAATTTCCTGAAATGTCACTGTGGCCCGACATCCAGCAAAGGTGGATATTAAACTGATGTGCCATCCTTCGACAGTTATGAACCGCTTAAGAGTTTTCAGAGATAGAGCCAAAAAATTTGATAACAATTGACTATCTGAGAAAATCCTGATATCGGATTTTGTATCATACGTTTTCTTTCAGATAGGACAGGACTTCTTTAAAAGGTAACATTTTCGCTTGGGAAATGATACAATGGTTAGGAAGGTAAAACGAGAGACCTATACTTTAAGCCACTCAGAGTAAACGCCTCCAATAACTTCATCATTAGCTTTCTATTCATCAGTAAATAAGTGGATTTACTCGTCTTCGATATTAAGAATGCATAAAGATCTAGATGTGGATCTTTTTAACGAACCTTAGGAATGATTGATTAAAGAAATAAAGAAACACCTGACATCAACTTGTGGTATTTTTTGTAAATGATCCTACTCACTGATCCCCGATTTAATGCTTTATCAGCAGACAGGCCGTTACCTTTCGTATTTTGCTTATGCCTTAACTTATAGATAGAATTTAGTTGTTATACATAGTATGATATTTGACATATTTTGTAAAAATTAATTGCGTTCAAAAAAGTCCAATTTTCCATGGTTCTGCAGCATAAATCGAACTGAATTGTACCGATATTATAGTTTGTGTATTACTTGGACGACTATGGCTTGTAAATGACTCTCTACAGACCTATGGCTTACAAGCAACAATAAAAGAAAAAAATGTGACTCTGTGGCTAATAGTTCCGCTACTGTCCTATTAAAACCGCATGTCGTTGGTGTCCATATCGTTCAATTCAGACTTAAAAATGTTTGTCTTTATCGTTTTAACATTGAACTCAAAAGTTTGATCAACGTCATTTCCACAAACAGCATCAAAATAACGCCACCAGCAGCGTAAAAACCACACTAATCAATAATTTCTTCGGTATTTTACGACCTTGAATAGTATCTGAGTTGGTACTTAACCAATTTCGACACTTTTCTCTGTTAAAATGTCTATTAATTTGGAAATAAACTTTCCCGCTAAATAAGATATGTTTTGGAATATTAAAGATAAGTTTCCAAATGTTCCGAATCCAAAGTCTTTGATTCCTGAGTCAGTTAAATTTATAGTACGTGCACGACGTTGTGTTCGGAAAAAGACGTTGGTTGAAGGTGTACTGAAGTAGTGGAGTAAATATTCCTCTCGGTAGAATGCTTATGTACAACGACTGTAAAATTAATGAAATATACGAAATAGGTTGTTCGATTACAGCACATATTTTCAAGTATTGTCGTAAAATATGATTCATCTAACCATTCTGACAGCCAATTTGACAGATGTATGCTTCAAAAATATGCCTGCCATCAACTGTCTAAGTTCGGAAAACTGCATTTGAAGATCCTTAACGTTGTAAAGTAAAGACTGCAATGTTTAATGGATACAAATGGATAAAGCTTGTTGTCTGACTTGAAAGCATCACATTACCTGTTGCAAGCAACCTGCCTGCAATAGTAACTTCACTTAATACAAATTTGAAATTTATGATTATATTACCAATACTTTTATCATGAGGAAGTCTTTATGAAAAGACTTTCGGATGCATTCGTCGTTTGCTATAAGCTATTGTCATGTGGTACTAATAATCGCAAGCACACACACGTATCTTTATCGAAATTAACAGAACCCCCAAGGATATTATGTTTCCAAACGACATCCTTTCTTAGCTCAAAATCAACTCTGCCAAACATTGAATATAATTAGTTGAAACAATCTAATCAATTTATACATATAAAAGCAAGTAAATAGTTTCCATATGGCTGCAAGGCAATATTTGTTTAGGCCATCAACGCATTCAATTCACAAAACCTAATCCCAATTAACCCTTCCTCTTATAGCATTGGCAGTGGAGTAGAAATAAATGTTGTCTGGCAATTTATTATACCCACACCGCTCCTAATATCTCCCCACACCCAACACCATCAAGAATCTGAAGTTGAAGAGCCGAATCTGAATCTGAAGTAGTTACGTAATGAATTTTTAGCAACTTCAAAGATTAACCCTTTCCATTCTATACGCTTAGCTTAAAGCTAATGTTTTTTTTTCTTTTTTTTTTGAATAATTTTGTATCTTTTTCTGTAATGTGCTACCCCTTGAGGTGTATTGACTCAATCGATTACACAGAGCTACATTTCACAGTACCGAAAAAAAAATGTCTTACAATCAATGAAATAAACATTTACCCTTAAATTAACCACGAATAGTAGCTATGAGGTATATAATAGAACTGCATCAACCCTTGTTACCATCCTATGTTCATATATTCTAACTAAAGGAATAAAGATTAGGGGAGCAAACAAACAAAAAAAAATCCTATGAAGGACCAAAGGACTTTTGGTCAAAAGAAATTTAATCAGCTTAATCGGGCTAAAGGTATTGAATTGCAATTGCTGATGCTGATGTTGATGCTTATGATGAGTTCAGAACTTTCGTCCTTATTTTTTGTTGGAATGTTATTTTGCATTGATGATGGTGATGCTTTATACTGTTGAAGCTGTAAAAACCCCTTTTTAGCACACTTTGTCTAATGCATTTGCAGCAATCCTTCGTCGTCGTTTGTCCATCCTAACTTCCAGAACTTCTGTTGGAGGGTACAATCATCAACATCATTGGTGAAAAGAAAACAAATGAGCAAAAAGAAAAAGGATAACGAAAACAAAAAACTCACATTTGCAACCGAAAAAATACATTGAGGGACGGTTCTCCGGAGATTAGCATATTCTACGGATTCAATTCTTTTTCAATCTTAAATTTCATGGATCCAATCGAGTTAAAACGTTCGGAAGTCGCATATAGTTGAGTGAAAGCAGAGAGTGGATAATGTAGATAGTATTTGAAAAACGGTTGCTTTTTATTTAACGATGTTCATTTCTTTTGATGGCAATGGCATCAAGTCACAGAGGGAACATCATCACAGTTGAATTGAAATAAAAAAAAACTCTTGATGCCGAAATCTCAAGGAATGGGATTTTCATTTAGTAATTTTTTTGTAAGAAGTCAAAAGTCATGGACATTCATTCTTTGTCTATGGATGGACTAATTTATTTAATGATATCTATAGAATTTGAAGGTTTTCTTTTTGAGACTTTTAAGTTTATATATAGGTGGGTTTGAGTTTAGAAGGAAAACATCTGTATATAAGTTCAAAAGTCCAGAAAAAACCGGTACAAATAATTTGGAGGGTTAATTGAGGTCCATCTTTTAGCTTGCACTTTAAAATTAGACCCTTTTGGCTTAGTCGATAGTGGGTGAAATGTATTTTGTCTGTTTCATATTATTTACAATTTTGTATAGTAATGAAAAATGTGATGGATAAATTTGAATGTACTGGTTTTGTAAATGATCAAGAAACACACGTTTGCATTAACAAGACGCAAAATTGGACGAAAAATCCGCATCCAGCATTGCTCACAAGGTCACAAAAACATGTTTTGAAATTTTCCATAGCGACTTAAATCTACGTTTGTCATTTACACTCGAAACTCCTATGAAATTCAACTAACGCCGATAGAAAAAAAACCTCATTCGAATGATCGGTTAAAAGATGGCCATAAAATGTTCCCACAGCTTTTAGACCATCAGCTCATGAAGCTTGAATGTACTTAGTTCATTGAGGACATTTAGGACTGTCTATATTCCGGAGTTGGAAACATTATGTAATGCAGTGCTTTTTTTACAATTTCTGTAACCATTTCAATTTAATATTCAGCATAGTTGGATGCCAAACGGGTTTCAATATTTTTTTAAATAGCATTACTCTGTTGTGAATTAATGTCAATCAGCCCCCAGCAGAGAAGAGATAGAAAGAGCTATCCAAAAGCTAAAAAATAACAAGTCCGTCGGGTCGGATGGACTACCCGCGGAACTCTTTAAACATGGAGGAAGTGTTTAGATAAACCGCATGCACCAGGTCACCAAAGGGTGGGAGCAAGAATGCATACCCACTGACTGGTCGATAAGCTCCATATGCCCCATCTCCAAAAAAGCAGCGACCCGATGTTATGCAAAAACTACCGTGGCATATCACTGCTTAATGTTGCATACAAAATCCTAACCAACGTACTGTGTGAGCGTCTTAAGCCTTTCTGCAATACAAATATCGGCACGTACCAGTGTGGCTTTAGGCCAGACAGAACAACGATAGACCAAATATTCACACTGAGGCATATCATGGAAAAGACCAACGAATTTCAAGTCGAAACCCACCATCTTTTCATCGACTTTAAAGCTGCTTATGATAGCATCCACCGTCAAAAGCTTATGATGGCGATGTCTGAATTCGGGATCCCGAACAAACTGATCCAGCTGTGCCGCATAACGCTAAACAATACGCAGTGCAGTGTGCAAATGGGTAACAGCTCATCCGAGTTATTTCAAACTTGCGCATGGTTTAGACAAGAAGATGCGTTGGCAGGTGTGAGCACGGAGGGCAATATCTTTAACAAATTCACCCAGCTAATAGGCTATGCGGACGACATAGACATAATCGGTCGATCCAAGAGAGCTGTGCTTGAGGCCTTCACAGCGATTGAAGAACAGGCGAATCTAGTTGAAAGCAACATCTGTCCACCGCCTAGGACAAAACGTTACTGTTGGTAGCAGCAATTTCGAGGAACAAACATCAATCCCACGAACGACACCTTAGTGGAGATCCGAAGAAGAATTACCCTAGCGAGGCGCTGCTGCTTCGGTTTAGCTAAATAACTGGGTTCAAAGCTTCTCACTCGAAAGACAAAGTGTCTGCTATACAAAACTTTAATTTTACCAGTCCTACTCTACGGCGCCGAGTGCTGGACGATAAGTAAAAAAAGGGGAATTGCCACTGGGCACTTTCGAAAGAAAAATTCTTGGACGGATTTTTGGTCCCGTATGCGACGAGAACCGAGAACTGTATGAGCTGTACCAAGATGTGGATGTAGTCCAGAAGGCCAAGAAAAGACGACTACTTTGGCTCGGCCTCATCGAGCGAATGGACGACAACGCTCCAGCCAGGAAAGTCGGACCGTAAAATATAATTTCAATATTTCGTAGTACCTACAGCCTAAGAAGTCGCAATTTGTCAAACTTTTTCAAAGACTTGAGCAACATACAAATATACCTAGCTGAGTATGCTTGTTTTTCTTCGAGGGCCTATGCAAATACAAACTGGTGGTTCGGAATTAGTCTTCATTGTTTTATTATTTTGCTGAGCTCTCAAACAGGTTGCAATTTTTCGAAAATGTTTGTCAAGCGATATAGTTCTGTAGGATGATTCTACTGTTAGTGGCTTACCTTTTGGACTACTGAAACTTTTCAATGATGTGGTACAAATCTTAGGTTAAGGCATGTGTTTGTAATATAAACTGTTTTTTTTTTTTTGAAGGTCGCAAAAAACATTTCTTTGAAAAACTGAGCTGTTCTAAGATCGTACCCTGATGATTTTGTACTAGATAGATTACGTCGATAAATTATTCCTTCTTTTTTGGGCATGACAGAAGAAATTTTACATTCACTTTCTAATAACAAACTGTAAGGAATCTGGGATTAGTCTTTCTAAACGCTTTTATTATTCGGTAAATTTTCAGAATTTTCATGAATTTTTAGATAATGAATAATTTTTAAACTTACTGATTCTTTTGCTAAGACGGTCATCTATCTAACTACTAATATGGAAATCTCCTAGCTGAAGAATTCTTTTAAAATCTTCCTTTTCTTAAATGTACTCCCTTTTGTTTCTGTGGCTCTCGAGTTCGAAATTGTTAAAGTAGGATAGGATGTAGTACATCATAAATATATAGTACTTCTTCATTACCATTTGTTAAATCGTTTGCAAGCTGGGGATCTAAGGTTTTTAAAACTTTCAAGTTTATCTCTTATTTCTTCAAGTTTGTTTACTTATTAACGAGCTCAGGATTGCCTTTTTTCTACTATTTCTGATTCACTTACTGATAAAATTATTGGATAATTTGAAAAAAAAATTGGTAGTGCCATTTCTTATAACATTTTTAAATACGAATAAGTCTGGAAAATCTTAAATTTTTTTAAAATCAGATAGTCAATATGTTGGCGAACCAGGAAAATATTATTCACAGTTGTATTTGGGACTTTGTGACATTGCCATTTACTCCTTGTAGTTAAATGCCGAGATCACATTGGGTTTTATTAGCATTGAAGTTGCTACCAATGCAAAAGGTATTTCCTATAACAAATTTAGGAGTTCTGCAAAGCCTTTCCGTTAAGAGAGCGCTTTGGAGGTCAGTAGTAGAGATAGAAAGATCGATAAATTCTTTATTTAAAAAAAAAAAGATTTTACAATATAATTTCCTAAAAATAAGGACTAGGAATTGACTGCCACCTGCCTGAATTGACATTTCATAAGTGATAAAGAAATATATAAATTAAAAAGAAAATGTAAAATTATTTAAATAAAAATATTAGAATAATTCGAACAATTTTTACGTGATTTGAAACACAAAATTACAATTTATAAAAATAATACAAAGTAAAGTTTTGACAATTTGAACGTGATTTGAAACATAAAATAGACAATTTTGTATGATTTGCAACATAAAATGAGATCCGCTAAAAATTACTTTAATAAGTGAAACTGTTCCGGTAGAGCTTGTTGACAAAATTTGAATACTTTTAGCCAACCTAGTTCTCCATTGAGGATTGCGTAACATTGTTAAAGTGTAATCTACGAATTTCTTGCAAAATTGGGCAAATAGCTAAAAAGTGGTAGATATCTTCTCCCGCAAATCACTTCGGTGTGGTATAACGTTTAAGTTTAAGATTTCGACTCTAGCTTCAAAAATAATACTTATCTAAGCAACTGAGTATCTAATCATTTCTGAAATAATTCATGTCTGAATTCAGTTAATGATTTAAGTCACTAAAAAGATTTTCTACATACAACTTATGCTCAAACTTAGCAATAACACCTGCGAAATCCGCTTGCCAGTCGTCATCATTGGTTGAGGGAAGATTCTGTTGCTATTGCGAGTTGGTTCCAGTCTTTAAACGGACATGCATTCGATTGCAGCAATTTTTTCAAAATTATTTTGTGAAGGCACAGTTCACTTCTTTTCATCACCTGAACAATAAAATCCGCATTAGCCTTTAAATTTTGTATATGAATAGGGGTGATGCCTGACTCTACGTAAATGGCGTAATTTGGAGTTGAGTTAGGCAAACGAAACAAGCGCTTAAAGAAGTGCCTTTTCAGGCTCTCGAAAGCAACTAGGTTCAAAAAACCCAAAACTTGTTCACCATAGCACAAACATAAATTTATTGTTGCATTTAAGACATTATATTCAGATACCAGGTCAATATTGGTGTTGAAGAAGAACTTAGGCCACATCAAATTTATTGCCTACTTGGCTTCTTTATTTTTTATTTTACCATGTTTAGCGAAATCTAAATTGTGGGTTAGAAGAACACCCAAGTATTTAAATTCCTGGACTATTTCGATAACGGTGTAATTGAGCGACCACTTTTCATCAGAGCGTCTTCTTGTTTGCCTTCCTTCAAAAATCATAATTTTTGTTTTATGTACAGTTATTTGCAGCACCGAACTCTCACAAAATAAGCAAAGACAGTTAATTTGCATCTGAAGCGAAACTGGATTGTCGGCAAACATAACCAAATCGTTGGCATATAATAAAACGTTGACAATGCTGTCACCAAAAGAGACTCCACCAGGAAGATGATCACAAATATCATCAATGAAGAAAGAAAACAGTAAAGTGCTCAAAATACAACCTTGCCGCACACCGGCTGTTGTTTCGAAACTATTCGAGAAGTCATAACCATTGCATACCCTTGCATTTGATGCGAAAATTAGATTTTCGTACATTAATAAAAACTTACAAGATACACCTTTGCAGGACATTTTATAAATTATAGCCTGTCTTTTGACTTAGTCAAAAGCAGCTTTAAAATCAACAAAGCAAGTGTATAGTTTCTTCTTCCTTTCAATAAACTTTCTAGCGATACTGGAGATAGTGAAAACATGGTCCATTGTAGAATAATCTGTCCGGAAACCGGCTTGAAAAATACTCAACAATTACTACTTTCAATTCATTTAATAAGTCTTCCATTCAGAATGGCTGAAAGAATTTTTCGAATTGTATTTACGTAATAATGAAATACCTCTACAATTTTCGGGCGTACAATTGCAAAAATAACGGATTTCTTGAAACTAGTTGAAGCGATAGCGTCGTTGTACAATCTATTAAAGAAGGTTACAAAGAAATTTTTAAGTTCAAAAGTGCTGTTTTTGTAGAATTCCACTGGTATACCGTCCGTACCTGGTGTTTTATTTTTTTTTTCATTTTTGAGAGCGTAGCTTCCAATTCCACAAGCGAGATCTCAGAATCCAGCTCGTTTACTACCGAGTTACATATGTAGCTCGTAATCGAAGGTATGAAGGTCTTCGTCAGCTGAGAGCAGAGTTTTGAAATGAGCTGCTAGCGTCTCAGCATCTAAATTACGCCCACCCAGCTCGTTTAGAATTTGCCAGAAGAATTTAGAGTTCATGCAGTGTTCTAGTTCATTGGCCAATTTTTTTTTTTGATAATCTATCTTTTTAGGTAGACATAATTTTTTATAATCTCTATTATATTCTACGTACTTATTTTAAAAAATTGTAAGTTTATCATTCTAAAAAGTTTTAAATAAACAAAAGATTTTTTTTCAAACCATTTATTAGCATATACAAACGTAAGAGCGCTCTTTTGGGCAAAAGACTTCAGATATTCTACTGCAGGTCTTTCAATAGAGAGTGGATGCTGAAGAAGTGAGTGCAAATTAAGGTTTAAAAGTCTTTTATAGAGAAGTGCATTGTGATCAGACAATTTAAGTTTATCAAAGCTAGTAGGATTAGGAAGCTGAGTTACATCAGGAAAATGTAATTTAACGACTATTGGGAAATGTGCCAAAAAGTTGGCCAGAGCAACTTCAAAATCCTCTATAACATTAAAACAGTGTTCAGAAATAGCCGCGAAATCAATAACAGATTGACCTTGTCCACATACAAACGTAAATACACCACAAGCATCACTTTTAGAAGACCCGTTTAGTACAAAAAGTCCAAATAACTCAAACATTTCTGCTAAATTCCACCAATTGAAACCGGAGCTAACTTTGACTGCAGTCAAAATGGTCATGGCATCTGTCACCAAAATTTTTCTATATCCTTTGATTAAAATTTTCACTTTCGGGATAATTTGCAGCAGTTTGTTTTTAGTAGATACAAAAGATTGTCGATTTTTCTTGATTTTAAGTGATTGCTCGCGAAATATACTTATTCCAGAGGCTTTTAGTTTATGCGCGGCAGCTATCATTTGTTCGACGTCCTCCGCTGTAGTAAGTTCCACGATGACAAAACCGCGTTGAGTGTTGTTGTTTTTTATTTGCTGGCTACTCTTAACTTGCAGTTATTCACCTTCTTTTACCATCAGAAGCCCCTGGCAAGTGGGGAGGTGAACCACAATAGATTTTTCGTTTGCCTTGCGAGACAGTATTTCCAATTGAGTTTCTAGAAGTTCACATCTCTCTGACATGACGGTTAGTTGTTTAGTCAGTTGGGTGTTGAGTGCTTTCATGGAAGTTAACTCATTTGAAAGTGATAATAAATCTTTTTTTGTGACGAGATCCTTATAAGCTTATCATCCAGTGTTTCATTAAGAAGGATTTTTAGATCGGCAAAAGATAAGTTTCCTACTCCCATTGTTGTGTTCTGGTGAAATTTCGGTTATGTTGCGTTTGCGGTTCATCTGCTAAAAAATGATTAGTTCTAGATTGAAAGCCAAACAATCCTTTAAGAACTTAATTTTTCAATGATCTCAAGCAATCCTTCTATATTTTCGAATATATTTTTACAACGCGTATTCAAAAATTGTATTAGTTTGAAATTAACTTGTATACTTTAATTAAATTCGAAAAAAATGCGAGGAGCTGTACAAAATTTACGAGTACACTTCTACTTTGACAGTTGAAAATCTAGGTCAGTAGTATGAACGTGTTACCGAAAACATTCTTTGGTATACTAATACTAAATTTTTCTTTCTAAATGGATCTTGAAACAGTCACTTGGATGGATTTTGACTGCAGGGCTGCGTGTCCCATTTTTCTGAGAACGACTTGACTTGAATTAGATAATGTTAACACCAGTGATAAGTGAATGGCGGTACGTGCCTCACCAGTTAACGCCAATTTTTTGATATTTAGTTGCTTTCCTGACCTTGTTTTCAAATTTCTTACACTGCACACTAAACCACACTACATTAAACGGCATTATTCCGCTTCCAATAAGATCACACCACTTCCGCTTCAAAACGGTTTCATTATCATACATCCAGTAAATTAAGTTGCAAAGGGAAAATAACACGTCCTGAAATATTACGCCTATCAATTTTCCCTAAAAAATGTTCATTTTAGCACCTTTTACAATGTAGATGCGTTGCAAAATATTAATATCTTGTTTTGTTAACCATCCATCAGACTGTAAAAGAAGTTGGCCTCATTTTGCATTACGCGGGTTCCCTTTGAATTCCAATTAGTACTAAAAAAAACTCTCATTATAATACACGCCCTTAAGGCCGCTTCCTAAGTACCCCAAAATAAATTATTTTTCAATCCGAAGAACATCCATCTTCCAACGCAACGCAACGCTTGACAACAATTTCCTTACCTTCATCTTAATTGTCTGCTAACTGCCATTTAATCGAAACATTTAATCACACCAATTTAATTAAACGGCTTTTCGAAAGATCGCATATTACAAAGTGGCTATCGTCGATATTGACGACAACGCGAAGCACGGCGACGCATCAAGATGGATAACTAAAACGCCACACTTTCCTCTTTCGCCTAAATGTCTCACACCATACAAAAAAGTCTTCCTGGATACAAGTATAGCAGTTTTTTGTTTTTAAGGGGGGGGGGTTACTTTTTTTTATCAGTAAGAGGACAAACAATTATTACTTAGCGGGCCCAAAACGGTAATTGTTAACATTATTTAAGTAAACTGAATCCATAGCCTGAGGATGTCAATCATAATTCATGTTTACACGCTGCAGAAGAGAATAACATAGCAGTGGTAGCGTCATCGGCAGTGGCAGTGGCAGCGGAAGCGGCAGCGGCAGCGGTGGCGTGTGCTTGTTGGTACGGTAAGTTCAGGGCTAGCAAATTATTAATAAAGAAATTTATTCAAGCTGTCGGGGTTTACGTTTAACTTGTATACCTATGTGTAAGCAAGTGGAAGGAGCCCTTCGTCTATACCCCGTTCTGATCGAGAGATGCTGATGAGATGATGAGAGATGAAAGGTGGGTTGACGGTGCGGTTGCAGTGGTGCGTTGCTTGTCCCAAAAATTGTAAATTTTGTTGTTGCACTCGCTAATAATAGCAATGAAGTAATAAGTGTTTAACATGACGTAAACTGCCATTAAAGGACTCGTTACCGGCGGAATACAAATTTTCTGGGCAAGGACAGTCAGAGAGTCACAGTCCCGCTCAAACTAAGGATCGGAATTTAATTACGAAACCCTTTGGGTTCACAAAATAAAATGCAAAAGTAGGAACACAAAAACGAACAGGAAGACGCTTGATTATAAAAATCCACCGGAATAGCCTGCGTTGGTTGGTGCGAAGACTGCGAAGACTGGGTTATGCCAGGGAGTTGCATTGTCCCATCAGCTTTGGCTTTGGCTTCTCATTACCCAGGTGTGTTGCACATTGTGATGGCTTACAAGCATCGAGTATAGGCAAAAAGCGCCGCCAGCTTTGGCGCGGCGCGCCACATTGAGTCAATTTCGCATTTGGCCCCGAAACGGAACAGACTTCAATTGTTGTTCGACTTGGGCTTTGGAGTTCGTTCCTCGTTCCAACTTGGACATGCCACCACCGCCACCGCCACTGACACCACTACTCAGCTATATAGCAGGGATACACGACGACGCACAAACCTATAGATATCAAAAAGTTAACTCCGGGTAGCAGATGGTCTTTCATAATTCCGGCTCGTCGAAGAGGGAGTTTTATACCATGTTGACCAATCACTTGCTATCGGGCAAACGTATTTCATTGCGATTTCGAGAGCTGCAAAAGTATCTTTAGATGCCGAATGGCGATAAGTACGTTGGATGAAGTGGAACGCGCAAACAAATGGACTCCATAACGCGGTGGTGGCGATGAGTAATATTTCCGGAGTTCGTTTCGAATTGGGTTTGTTTTGTTTTTTCTTCCTCTTAGTTTGGTTCAGCTTCACATGGATCGGTTGAAAGGCTGATCTGGATGCGTTTTGCAGCGGATGAGCTTTAGGTCATTTGCGCATGTTAATGGCGCAAGTCAAGTTGAACTTCCTGCGTTGAGGTCAGGGATAGGTTACATTTTATATTGTGATGGAATAATCTGATGATAATCATCGTTTCAATAAGAAAATAAATATGTACTTATGAATAAATTGGTGACAATGAACGAATTGTCGTGTTGTTGCAAAAGTTGAAGGCCACAGATAGAGGGTGTCGTATTTATAGATGTGTGTATTTAATTGATAGTCGGTATAGCTGTGTTGTGAGGTCCCACGCGTAATTCAATAGAAATCAATTCTGTGAGAAACTGAGTCGCAATCATCTTGTATACCTACTCTTTTCATCCAAAGGCTTATAATTATGGTGACAACTTGGCATGACGAGCTTGAATAATTTATAGGAGTATCTACATAGATATATTTTTAATTTATTCAAATTGATTCGAATGATGTAAGTCGGGGTGTTTTTTTTATAATTGTTGTGATGATGGAACAGGTGCACAGATAGTCAGTTGTTCGGTCAAGTTCAGTGGAACTTTATTCGTATACCCCCAGAGGGAAAGGCACAATGGCAATGTCAATGTTTGTTGTAAAATTAAAACAGTTAATAAAAAACTAGTTTGGTTTCATTTAAATATTTTTAATTGATTTGTTTTATGATTTTGATGTTTTTAGTAGCAAAATGACTTATGCCTAATAATAATTTAGATACTTGTATATTTAACATAAAAGTTTAAGTACTTAATTTTTTTGTTTGCTTTCCAAAGTCGATAAAATGTGGAACTTTCACTTAATAGCAAACTGAGGTTAAGTTCAGCTTTAAATCTAATGCATTCAATTTTGAAAGAGTTTCCCTTTGCATGATAAGAAAGTGAAACTAAAATTGATTAAGATAGACTTGGTCTAAGCTGAATTCACCTGCATTTATCCGTCCCAACATGAAATGTGCTGAAATGAGTTTGATGTCTTCTTAAATAGCAATTCCCGTTTTAAAATTGTCATTTTAAAGAATTCGATTTTAAATGTTTGAAAATGTGTGCATGTATTTCTTGAAGATGATTTAGAATCTAAAAAGTGTTAATACGAGAATCTGGATAAAATGTATGTCCACGTACATATTGTAACTTCTTACACGTTTTAAAAAGTTGCAGCTGTGGTCATCCGTTTATTTTAAATAACAGTAAATTTAGTGTAGTACCTGTAGCATGATGGTTAGTGCGTTGGACTGTCATGCAAGGGGTCTTGGGTTCAATCCTTGCCTGTGCAAAAAAACTAATTTTCGCGGGTACTGGCTCTTGCGAGGAATTGACAAATCCTTCAAGAGTAATTCTTGTCATGAAAAAGTGCTTTCTCAAAGTAGCCGTTCAGATTTGGCCTAAAATTGTAGGTCCCTTCCATTAATGACAACATTACTCGCACACAGGAATGGTTGAGAGTCACTTGGCCTAGTTCACAACGGACTGTTGTGCCACCCGATTTGATTTTTGAAATTTATTCAAAAATGAACAAAAGTTGGTGCAATATGGCGTATACGCAATATTTTTATTTTATTAAGATTTTTGTCTAATTATTTCACTTACTTAGTTTTTGTTGTGTAAACTTCAGTTGTGTTTGTGGCACTATATATAACGTTTTGTGATAGATTTTATTAAAAATTGTAATCATTTTTTGTTTCTGGAAGGTTGAACGAATAAAACCTATTTGCTTTTGAAGAACCGTCATTTTTTAAAATTCTAAAGCTACACATGTAAACCAGCAAACAATACCAAAATCATACCACAAATAAACTTTATAAAAAAAAAACATTTTATTGTTTCGTATTTCAAGACTAAATAAAATGTCTTACAGTGGATTGATTTCCTTTTTTTCAAGGTTTGTATTTTTATTTTAAAATAATTTTCAGAGTTTGGAATTATATTTAAAGTTCCTAATTCATTTTAACTTGCGACATTATAGTAACTAATATAGCTAGTATTGTATTCGTAAAATGTTTCGAACTCGATTTTAGAGAAGTCGAAAAAAGTGGGTCCCCCGATTCGGTACGTCTGTTGTCCTAACCTGTGTATTCCATTGGACCGAATGACTGCAAATTTGGAAATTAAGATTTCGATCCAATTCAATTTCTTAAGAATTAATCAACCGATTTCAAAAACTTTTTTCGGCACGAGTTCTTATACTTTAGTTTAGTTTAAATTTTAAACATTACCGCATTTCGCATGCAGTATTTGTTCCTCTTAAACACCAGGATAATAAAATAATAAATCACGAATGGACATAACTTCTGTGAACATTTTACGAATGTCAAGAAGCAAAATACCAAGTAATTTACATCTCGTTTCATAGAAAGGAAGATCTATGTCTCATTGAAGTCTTTTCACTACAATTCTCGTAAAACGTTTTGGATCTTTTTTTATTCTAAATGAATGAAGAAAACCGAAGGAGGAATTTTTCCTTTTCTTCGGTTGCTACGCTCGTTGTCAATGACACTCCTTTTGTTAGCTCTTTAGAGAAAGCTAACCTCTTTTTTCTAGGCAGTTCGCCGCCATATCTACGCTGCCAGTGAGTGTTATGACTCCGCCTGTACTTGAGCGAGTTAGTGATTCTATTTTGAGATCTAAACACACATAAATCCGCTGGTCCGGACGGTATCCCCGCTATTGCTCTGAAGAGGTGTTCTTCATCGCTGGCAAAACCCCTGCGTAAGTTTTTTAATCTGTCCTACTCCTCAGGTCTCGTTCCGAGCGGATGGAAAACAGCATTTGTCCAGCCTATTCCCAAAAAAAAAGCGGATCCTCCTAACTCTCTAAATACCGACCGATAGCACTAACGTCCCTTTTTCTAAGGTCCTGGAAACGCTTATTAATTATCAGCTTAAGAAATATCTTGAGGAATTGAAGCTTCTTAATGACCGACAATACGGCTTTCGTAGCAATAGGTGATCGATCTCATGGTTCATCTCACCGAACAGTGGAGCAAATCTTTACACCGTTTTGGAGAAAGTAAGATTATTGCACTTGATATTTCAAAGGCATTTGATAGGGTTTGGCATCAGGCTCTCTTATCGAAAATACGTGCTTTTGGTTTTCATCAATCCCTGCTTCATTGGATTAGTAATTACCTTTCGGATCGTTCAATATAAGTAGTATTGGATAGATTCAAGTCTGAAAACCATAAAATAAATGCTGGTGTGCCCCAGGACTCTGTTTTATCTCCAACACTCTTTCTCATTTTTATTAATGATCTCCTGTCTGCAACATCTAAAATCTAATCCAATACATTGTTTCGTTGACGATAGTACTCTTAGCTTTTCATATAAATTTTCAGATTCACATCCCTCTTCTTCGGATGTGGAACTGTATCGACAAAATATGATAAGGTCATTCAATTCCGACCTAAACAGCATTGATCAATTTGGATTAAAAAACCGCGTGGAATTTAATGCTTCGAAAACCCAATGCTCTCTTGTATCGTTAAAGCGTGATATACCGAATTTGCCATTATCCATGGATAGCACTTGCATCAATGAGACTATAAATAAAGTATAAAAAACAAAGGTCCAATATGCCTCCCCTGTGGAACACCTGATGTTACTTTGATAGCTTTACATTTGAATTTATCTATTTTGACGAATTGGGTCCGGTTGCTCAAATAAGAGCTTATCCATTTTAAAAAATGAGAATGGAATCCCAGCAAAGAAAGCTTATGAACAAGAATTTCATGATTTACTCTATCAAAGGCCTTAGCAAAATCTGTGAAAACTATGTCTGTCTAAAAACCATTATCAAAACCTTTTACTACGGAATTACATAAGACAGTGAGATAAAAAGTTGTTGACCTGCCTGACACAAAACCGTGCTGAGATTCAGCAATTACATTTTTGGTAAAAAAATAAAGTTTATCACAAACAATCTTTTCAAATATTTTTGGAATTACAGATAGCTTACAAATTGGTCTATAGTTACATACTTTTTGTATCGATCCTGCTTTGAAAATTGGAGAGATGAAAGATGTTTTCCATTAATCTATGAATTGACCAGTTCGAAGGCAAATATTAAAAATAAAGCAAAGCAAAGCAAATAATCAGCAAAAAGATTGCATATGGTTGACAAATCACTGGAAGTGCTGCCCCAAAACTCCATGGAATTTGGTAATCCAGTTGATTTTTTCTTTGTGTTAATAAATTTCCAAAAATGGTTACAGTCAACCTTGATTTGTGATTCAGCATTTAAGATAAAGGTATTATATAAAAACTTATTAAGCACATCAAACTCTTTTTGTAAGGTTAAATACTTATGAAGATTAACCAAAATAGTTCTATCCTATTTATAATTCTTAAAGGCCATCGTAATGTCATGTTCGACTAAAATCTTATGTTCAAATTTATTTACAAATGTAATAACTTTTAAATAAAGATCCTTAATGTCGCAATAAGAAAAAAGTAATTGTGCCTCACTTCAATAACAATTAAGAAAAATACTTGGGCAAGGGAGGCGTGTAATGTTATGTAAGAAAATAGATTCTTCGGATCTTAGACTCATTTTAGACTGAACATATGAAATTTTGCTTACATATAACACTGACCACCGTTCTTTAAAAAGCGAAAAGAAAACTATTGTTCGTTTTACAAAAACTATTATAAATAAATGCGATAACGAAATATCCCTTTGACAAAAATATCCTCTGATAGACAATGTGCTTCCCTTAAAATTCCATGAACTATTCAAATTTGTATGTAAAAGAACCCACTGTATACACTACACACTCCAATAAACGTCCCACACCACCCCCGAAATGTGGAAATTTCTTTATACTCTGTCTCTGTATGCCTATAACTTAATTCTCAATTTCGAAATAAACTTATTAAAATGAGAACTTAAGCTGACAAAGATGTATGACATGACACTTTAGCTGTTCGTACCGTTTACATGCGGCATTCTCGCCCTTTTTTGTAAACATTTGCTGGTACGAGCAGGTTATAGTAGGTAAGTATTTGGGTATTGTTCGGCAACTTGTACACTTCAACTTCATTAAGGCAACACTTTTCACACCCTTTAAATAAGTTTCTTTTTTGTGACTGTTGTCTACCATATAGTTTCGTCAAATAACGCCTCACTTTCCATGTGCAAAGTATATGTACCTACCAACCTATCTATCTATCTTTACCTTCTGTGACGGTATCATCACTTCTCGAAGTCAGTTTTGACACAAAGTTTAATCGCCTGTTGACAGTATATTGTTGTGTGTGTGTAGCGACATCAATTTTTCGGTATGCAAATTGTTTTCGAAATATTGAATTGGGTTGACTTGGGCTTCTTTTTTTTTTGTGTTTTTGAAGCTAGGGCGTTGGGTTAGTTGGTAGCGGGTAGGTATTAGTTGATTGATGAAACAGAGAGTTTCTTTGACATGAATTTGATTAAAAAAAAAGGAAAGAGAAAGGAACCAAACAATTACCGGCCACATGGGATTTTACGTATAGACACGGAGGTATAGAACTTTGATGATATTTTTGTGTCGATGTAATGTAGCGTGTTGAAATTTTATGTCACAAATTGTTGGAAAATTAAAAGAGAATGCCATTTATCCAAGTGCCAGCTAAATTATTATTTCATGAGGTTAGATAATAAATTGCAGTGTAGAAGTTAAATGTTCTGAAGACAATGAATACGGGAAGCTCAAATTGTTTGTTATCTTGGAAAGAAAATTAAATTTGATTCAATATTAATTTTTTGTCAGAAGTGGAATACATTTCTTTCAAGAGCTTTAAAGTAATCGATTTTTAACAACTCACACACTAGTTTTTAAAAACCTTTGGGATTTACAACTAAGATGTTTCATTTAAAAAAAAAACTTTTATTTAAGCAGGTTTCACTTTTGACAAGAGTAAGAACTACTCTATTTATGAAAATGAAGCAACAACATCTTCTCGGCAAAGGAAAATTTAATGGAAGTATTTAAGCTGTACTAAGTAATATGAATATCCGAAATCATGTTCGTCGCTGAAGAAGAATATTGTTGCTGTAGCTTAGGACTTGGGTTTTAATACTTTCAGGGTTCACTAAACACAAGAAACCATGCTACTCGATCACTACCGAAAATATTCTTCATTTCCCATTTCACCTCGGAGGCTACGAAAATGAGATGAACTAAAGCATTTGGGGATGTTTGAAGCGGTTTTTGGGAGGATTAAAAGGTAACTATTTGAAAATGAAGAACAACGGCTACGGTGTATACCGTGCTATAAATAGTATATTTTTCCGGAAATATAATATTTTGATATATGGACGACGTTTATATGCAACAGGACGACATGGCATATCCACGCACCTTTCACTGATCCTGTTATTTATGATCACCTCATAATTTCCACCGAAATCTTTTCTCGGTTTTTTAAAGTAAGTTGCTTTGATATCTATAAATAAGTAAAGTACAGCTTGATACAAACACCAAAACACCACTGGTTAGCTGGCAATCAAATAAGACAATTTCTAGTAATGGCCTTAGTTTGAATTTGACTTAAAAAAAAGAATTTATCACGTAAGGTTTTTAAGATATAACATTTTGAAATCTTAAAAAAAAGTTTTTAAATTCTAAGTTAATACATGAAGTAGTTTTTTTCCAATACAGTTGGTGACGATTTTTCAAATCTATACAATCAGTTACTTCAATATTCCGTTTAAATATTTTCTGTATTTTTCAAAAAAAACGGATCTTAACAAAAAAAACACAAAACGGTTTTTTGTTCTTATAACGAATTCATCGTCCTAAAATGTAAAATGTATTGAACAAAATATAAAAACTGTGTTAAAAATGGGTAGTTCTGAATTTGCGCACATTAACTAGAATTCGAGTTTGGGATCGGAAAGAGCGAACAAAATCAACTGTAACACGGATTATTCATAGCCTCAAAAGAAGAACAAAGGTAGACAAGGTTTTCTTTCTGCGGTTTTGGTGACCTTAATTCAAATCTAAAAATTATTGTATCTATGCAGGTTTTCGACTTATTATAAATATTATATTATTTCAAATGTAGTACCCGTAGCGTGATGGTTAGTGCGTTGGACTCTTGTTAGTGACGAAGGTTGAGCGTCAGCAGGTCTCAATGGTATATCCAACGTTGTATTAAGACATTTACCGATGGAGGCAATCGACATTTGCACCACACTCTTCAACAATGTACTGAATAATGCATATTATCCAGTGCATTGGAAGACTGATGTGGTTCATCCTCTCCCGAAAAAGGGAAAGGACAACTCCAACCCGTCAAATCTTCGGTCGATAAGTCTTCTTCCGAGCATCAGCGAAGTTTTCGAAAAAATCATTAGTAGGGCTCTGACTAAGTGGGCTGCGGACAACAAAATAATACATAGTTCGGGTTCAAGGCGTGTCATGACACAATTCATGCTGCGTCTAAACTCGTTTCTGATATCCAATGGAATAAATCAAAACAACAATGTACAGGTGCTCTTCTGGTTGATTTGGAAAAGGCCTTTGACACCGTATGGTTAGAGGGTCTTGACCTAAAACTGAGCAGGCTTGGCATAAGCAAGCCATTGTTGTATATACTTTATGATATGCTTAACGGTAGAAAGTTTGTTGTCAAAAGTGGCAATGTAACTTCTACCACAACATTCTCAATTAAAAATGGTCTTCAACAGGGAGCGGTGAATTCGCCGAGTCTCTTCAGCATTTACACCGACGATCTAATAGAGTACAGAACGGCCCGAAAGGTTGAGGTTATTAAAATTCTCTTGCAGCGTGATTTCGACAAGATTCAGCGATATTGCGACGACTGGAAACTGAAAATTAATATCCAGAAGTTGGAGACAATTCTGTTCCGGACTCCGTTGGCTAGGGCCACGAGGGATACATGCAAGAATTGGCACAAGACGGCTATCGTTGATCTTCATGGGCAGCCATTAGCGAGCAAAAGTGTAGTGAAGTACCTCGGTATCTGGTTAGATCAGTACTTATATTTACACAGGCATATAAATGCTGCTCTTACCAGAGGAGCTTCGCTCTGACGAAACGGCTGTTTTTTAGCAGTCGGCTTGACCCCAGAGTGAAGGTAATTTGCTACATGGCCCTCATACGGCCAATGATCGTTTATGGTTGTCCTGTGTGGTTCAACGTTGCCCTTCCCAAATGGAGAAGTTTCGGGTGTTCGAGCGGCAGTGTTTACGACGCTGTACCGGCTTATATCGAACAGCCGAGTCTTCTATGTGCATTACTTTTCCAACGAGGTCCTTTACAACGGGGCTCGAATCAATAAAATTGTCAATTTCGTGATAAAACTCGTTCGAGGTCACATTGCAAGAGCTATGTCTTCGACCAACAATTTAATTTTCGGGCGTTCTATCCGAACGACGAGTATTTTGAGAGTGTACGCTTGCTCGGCTTCATTTCACAAGAGGCATTCCTCTTTTTATTGAGATGCGGTCTGATACAGGATAGATTGGCAGTTCCGTTAATCTACCACGTCAGACGAAGAGCCGTGGATATTCGACTCCTGTACAATCGGGACGTCATGGCACAAGGCGGAACAGAGCAGCTCCTTCGGTTCAGTTGGGCTGTGTCCGAACAGGACCGAACTGATAGGGTGAAGCAGGAAAACCAGTTTTGGTGGCTTCAATCGGCGCTTGATAGTGGGTAGTCGGGATGGGGTTTTAAGCCTTGGCTGGCTTACATACTTATTTTATAGTTTTAGGGTTTAGTTTTAAGTAGAACTGGCGGCACAAAAAGAAATTTTAAAAAAGAATTAAAAAAAAAACATTTAATGAAAAAAAAAAATAAAAAAAGACAAACAAATATAAAAATTAAAAATGTTAGATAGTTAGATTTGCTGCTGTGGTTGTTCTAGTTTTAAGTAGTTTATAGGTAGAATAGGTAGTTTAATCTAGCTTTAAATTTTATATTAAGGATCTTATTTTAAGTAGTTTTTAAGTAATAATAAAAAAGGATCTTGATATTAGTTTTTTTTTTAAATTTTCTAATATATACAAAAATAAATAAAATTTAAATTAATTTAATTAGTAGTAAGTGTTATAGTTTAACTTCGAATGTCCGTATGGGACCATTAAGTTTGTTGTAAGTTATGGATAATTAGGCTAGTTTTATGAGTTTTTGTCTGGCTTTAGGCTAGGTTTAAAAATGAATTAATAAAAATGAATTAAAAAAAATAAAGGAAAAGTGCGTCGGACTGTAATGCAAGGGGTCTTGGGTTCAATCCCTGCCTGTGCCACCTAACTTTTTTCACGGGTACTGCCTCTTGCGAGGAATTGATAAATCCTCGAAGAGTAATTCTTGTCATGAAAAGGTGCTTTCTCAATTAAGCCTTTCGGATTCGGCATATACATAAACTGTAGGTCTCTTCCATCTCTGATAACATTACTCGCACACAGGAATGGTTGAGAGTTGTTATTCATTAGGCCCTCCATCCGACATCCGACAGACCATCATAAGTTGTTAGATTTCACCACCATTACAGAACTCATAAAGTGACACTAAACAACGGGTTTCAACAGAAAAACGTAAAATGGTCTAAAAGTCAGTAATTGTAACGGATCTCTTGTCTTAAAAGTTCTATTATATCAAGTTTTTGAAAAATATTAAAAAATAATGTTAAAAATTGGTGTTTGTAAAACTTGAGTAAGTAGTTAAAAATAAGGTTTGAATTCGTATTTTTCAAAACAATGAAAGTATAAAATTGAAAGTTTTCACTAAACCTCATAAAGAGTCAAGTAAAGACTCAGAACTATAATGAGATATTCCAAAAACAAAGAAAAATACTAAAATAATTTGAATTGTATCTAGAAGAGAAAGCTTATAATCAAAATACAATTTTTTAACTAAGTTTTAACTTAGTTTTAAAGAATGTGTTTCTGGTTGTATTTAGCATTTTTGAAGGGGCGTATTTTAAAAATATGATGGTTTTGAAAAATTAAAAGGCGAAATAATAAAAGTATAGATTTGCTTGTGGGACCAGTGTTTTATTGAAGGTTTTTCAGGTAGTATGAAATGGAGACTATATAAGTCATCATTTTCGAAAACTAAGTGAGATGCTGAAATGATTTGAACTGTTTCCAGAGAAATAAGGGTTTTTGTTGTGTAAAATAGACGTTCAATATTTTGCTGAAAACTACTTTGCGATTGAATCTAGTCTTAAAAACAGCGTATTGGGTATTTTTTTTAATTTTCAGATTGGTATATTTCAAAATCAGTAGTACCGTGGCTTGGTGGTTAGTGTGTAGAGCTGTCAGCCAGAGGTCTAGGTCCAATACTCCAAGAGTATTTCTTGCCATGAAAAGTTCTTTTTCAAATTAGTCGCTCGAATTCGGTTTGAAACTGTAGGTCCCCTACATCCTTGACAACTTAACTCGCACACAGGAATGGTTGAAAGTTGTAAGTCACTAATGATTGTAGCGTCTTCCAAGCGGAAATTTAAGCGATCAAAGAGGTTCTCTTCTGGCTAAGAGAAAACGGGATATCAACTTTTGATATCCGCATCTTCTCTGACAGTCAGGCTGCTATTAAAACTATTGACGTTGTCTCAACCAAATCCAAACGGCCCTCGATTGTCGATCGTCTCTTATGAAGATGGAGCAGCAATTTAACATTCACCTAAGTTGGGTGCCGGGCCACAGAGACATCACGGGAAATTTTAGAGCCGATTAACTCGCTAAAAATGGAACCGTCATGCCTATTTCTCCTGAAAGGGAGGAGATAGGTATTCCGATAGCTACATGTAAACTCATGCTAAAAGAAACAGCTTTTGCGATATCAAATTCTAGGTGGCACAATTCACCAACATGCGCAGCCACAAACCTTATATGGACTTCACTGGACCTTAAGCGCTCTTAAATCTTGTTATCTCAAAGCAGACTTCATATTAGCTCCCTAAAAGGTGTCCTTACGGGATACTGTCTTATATGCAGACACGCCATACGACTTGGTGTAGCCTCAAATGACTTCTGCAGAAGCTGTATGGACGAAGAAGAAGTCGAAACAATCTTACTTGCTTCTTGCTATAAAAACACCCGCTGGTTAAGTTATGAATCTTAATTAACTTCAAATTCAAAAAAAAATATTATAACAAAATTATGTGACAATCTATTTATTGTTCTAGCAGTCTAGTCGTTATGATTTTATTCATCATCATCACTGATTAGGTACACCCTTGACCTCCACGATCACATTTCTACGACGGCGAACAGCGTCAACGATGATGACGACTAAAAAGACGCAAAACTTGACAACATTTTGCTGTACAGTATACTTAGAGATTAATTAAAATTATCATTGAAATGACACTTAATGATATGTCACTGTTTAGCAGCACACATTTTAATCGACTCATATGCAACAAGCGGCGCAAACGATAATCAGCTGTCAAACCGATCGATGAAATGTTGTCGACCAACAATAATTTAGGGTCAACAAAAGTTGATGCCGAGTGACAAGAGACTTTTTAGTGTCACGTTGAATGCACGATCTTGCCTCATATATACAAATATCTATACATTTGTACCGATACTTATATCCGCTGTGTCTGAATAGCTTGTTTTGTACCCCAATACTCCTCACCTTTTAAAAAGATCACCCCCCTCCCCACTTCTCATCCGATCAACTTATATAGCTTATCGATCAATTCAGAGAATTTCACTTTGAAACGAGTGCGCGCGTTCACATTTTGTTGTCGTTGAAGCTGTCACTTTGACAAGCGTTTTGTTTACACGATGCTTTATCTCGTCCGATCTCCTTGATCCGATGTTGTGTCTAGTGTGGCAGTGGTGGCGCGGCGGTGTTTTCGACGTAGTTTGTGAGAAGTGAGACACATTTTAAAATGCAAAATTAAAATTGTCAATCAAATAATTAAATTGTCATGGCTAAGAGAGTTGAAAGTCCATTGGACTTGCAACAACGCCATAATGACTCTTCATTGTTGACTGCGGTTCAGATAGGTTTTTATTTGATTTTTGATTTGGTTTGGTGCGATGTTATAAAATACATGGGGGCTGCTTGTCCGTCGCGCTTTTTGGAATACGAGAGAGAGAATTCATGTTTAACAAAAGGTTGACATTCGATTATGGTCACTTGAAACGAGGCTAAGCGCTAAACCCACTTAAGCTACACTAGATTGAGGACCTTCTATGTATATGGGAAATGTAAAAAAATTAAAAGCAAACCGGCGGCGCGGCGTAGCCACTATGACGATGATGACAGGTGGCCTTGAAAAGATTATACATGTATAAGAACTATGTTAATCTTATATTGTCATAAGTTATAAACATGGGGCTTATCTTCGCGATACATTTCTTAATACTTAAAAATATCACACTGACAGAAAACAGTTTATGGATCTATGATAAAGTGGAAGTTTGACAGAACACAATTATTGTGTTTTTGAGATTCCATTTTTGATCACATTGAATGATCGATAAAAGCTATTAGCTTTGAGATGATCATTTGATGCGGGTCTAAATAAGTTTGGGTGACATGTTAAAATGAAAAGTGACTAAGATCTTGTTTTTCAGAATAAAAAAATATAACGTTGAAGATAAGTTATTTCTCCAAAAATGTTAATGTTAAATTATGTAAGAAAAAGCTTTATGCTTTTTATTTAAATTTTTAAATTTTTAACTTCCTTAAGGAAGTTATTGTAATGGGTCCGATTTGTCAAATTGAGAATTTTGAAATTTCTCGACTTTCAAGGTCCCTAGATTCTAGAAAGATTCTAGATTTTTAGAAAGATGTCTGTGCGTTCGTGTGTTCATTCGTACGCCCGTACGTCTGTACATCTGTACGTCTGTACGTCCGTGCGTCTGTACGTCTGTACATCTATAAGAACGTACGTTTGCGACGTTATTTTCGTCGTCCATAACTCAAGAACCAGAAAAGATATCGACTTCAAATAAATTTTGTTATACAGATAATAATTTAGAAAGATGCAAAAAGGGCTCTCAAGAAAATTACGTGGTTTTTTTTGTTACCATAACAGTTTAAAAAAGGTGATAATTTAGGTTAACCCTAAATATCTCACGAACGAATGACGCTACAGACTTGAATTACATTTCATATTATATTATGTAATGTGATACCAAACCATTATATTTTTGGGAAAAAATCCGATTACTTTTGTTTAATAAATAAACAAAGTACGAAAAAAAATTGTCACTTCGAAAATATAAAGAACAAAAAATGATTTTATCTCCAAACCAATTTTGTGCAACCAAAAATAACATTTTTAACAAGAGGTAAAATTTTGAGAAAAATCAAATTGACACTTTTATTACAAAAAAACTAAAATCCAAACAAATTTAACAAAAGTTTTTAAAAATTGATTTTCGACTCAAATCTTTTTTTCAAAAAATTGAGATTATGGCTTTAAACTTATTTTATCTCATAAAAAATATTGTTTTCAACATTCGGTAAACCTTTGAGTAAAATCGAATCGAAAGTTTTTTTTTCTAAGAAATAAAATCTTAAAAGAAAATTTAACAAAAGTTGAAAAAGTTAAAAAAAATTGGTTTTCGAAACAAATACCTTTTCATTACTTTGAGATTACGACATCCAACTAATTTTAACTTATAAGAAATATTGTTTCAATATTCGAAAAAAAATTGAGAAAAATCGAATTTACAGTTTTTCCTACCAAAAATCAAAACGTAAAAGTAAAAAATTAATAAAAGTGGTTACAAATAAATTTCGACTCAAATATCTTTTCAAAAAATTGAGATATTGGCTTTAACCTACTTTTATCTTTTAAAGATTATTGTTGTCAACATTCAGACAAAATTTGAGAAAAAGCGAGTTGACTGTTTATTTACAAAAAAATAAAAAGCTAAAAAATAATTACTAAAAGTTGGTAAAAATTGATTTTCGAAATAAATACCTTTTCAAAACTGTGAGATTATGAAATATTGTTTTCAACATTCGGTAAGACTTTAAGAAAAATCGAAAAAAAAAACTTTAAAGAAAATTTAACAAAAGTTGGTAAAATTTGATTTTAGACACAAATATCTTTTCAAAAATTTGAGGTATTGCATTAAATTACTTTTATCTTTTAAAAAATATTATTTTTAACATTTGGTAGAATTTTGGAAAAAATCTAGTTGACACTTTTTCTTACAAAAAATAAAAACCTAAAAAAACAATACTAAAACTTAGTAAAAATTTACTTTCGTCTCAAAAAGCTTTTCAAGACTTTTTTATTTCACAGGAAATATTGTTTTTGATATATAGATATTTTGTAATAAAATCTATAAAAAATAATACACAGATTTGATAAAAATTGATGATATTGATATCTCTGAAATCAATTCCATTCATCGAAGTTGTAACAATTTAGAAATGCTACTAAAATTGGTTAAAATTTGTTTTCGACTAAAACTCTATTTATCAGAACTAGATTTTCAAACGTAACTATTTCTTTATATGAAAAATATTGTTGGTAATTTTAAATTTTTTAAGAAAAATTCAACTGACAACTTTTTTAACCCCACATAAAAACCCACAAACTTATAAGTGAGTCGCAACCCAGCCTCTTTTTTAATTTTTAAATTTCAGACCAATAAGCTTTAAACCTTATAGCGCATTCTTGATTACCATATTAGAGAAATCCTAGTTGGGCGACCACTCGAAAGCTCTCAGCATGCTTATCTTAAGGGCAAATCTACGGTAGTGCGTACTGTAGAACAAACAATCCATTATAAAGAATTTACTCTTGCCACCTTCCTAGACATAGAAGGTGCTTTTAACAACGTCCTTACCGAATCCATGGAAGAATCGCTCGTTAAGTTCGGTAAGAACACTTTATTTGAGAATGGATTATTTCCATGCTCAGTGGTAGAAAGATTCGAGCCACTCGAGGCAATACAATCGCATAAAAAACACGTGAGTAGAGGAACACCCCAGGGTGGTGTCCTCTTCTATGGCTTTTGGTGATGGATACAATTCTCGTTAAATTAGAGAGATGTGGAGTGAAGGCGGTAGCCTACGCGGATGATTTGGTGCTATTGGTGTCAGGAAAGTACACCTCTGTGATTAGTGAAATCACGGAGTCAGCTTTGAAGAAAGTTAGCAACTGGGCCACTAGTTGTGGACTAGGAGTTAACCAAAGTAAAACTGAACTGTTGCTCTTTACCACCAAACTAAAGTACCGCTCTTCACGCTACCTCGACTCAATGGTCAAATCCTATCATTGTCTTCCAGTGCAAAATATTTGGGAGGTATACTCGACCCTAAACTAAACTGGAAACTAAATATTGAAGTACGGGTTAAGAATGCCTGTGTTGCCTTCTACGCCTGCAGCAAAACTTTGGGCAAAAAGTGGGAACTTCAGTCGAAGATGATTCTATGGACGTACACAGCCGTAGTACGTCCAATCTTAACATATGGGTCGTTTGTCTGGTGGCCTGCTCTTAGCAGAGGTTGATAGGCTAAAGAAGGTTCAGGGACCAACTTGCGAGGGCACAACAGGGGCCATGCAAGTACGCAATGGACGCCTTAAACGTTATTTTGGATCTTCTACCAATCGACCTTTTTATTAAATACATAGTTTCCTGCAGCGCTATTAGGCAGAAGGAATCAAACAGCTGGTTGTCCAAACCTTATGGTCACAGTAACACAACGAAATTGATTCCCTCAGATATTTTCTCGGTAGACACTGAATACTGCACTCCTACTTTGAGCCTTAGTAAGGGTTTTAAGGTTATTTTCCCATCCAGAAAAAATTGGGAGGATGACATCGTGTCGAGAGGTTCCGACACAACCATCTTTACTGACGGCTTAAAGATGGAGTGCGGAGTTGGTTCTGGGATCTTTTCTGAGTCCCTAAATATAGCTAAATTGTTTAGGATTCCTGACTTTGGTAACGTTTTCCAGGCTGAACTGCTGGCAATAAGGAAGACATGTAAGATACTTAAAGAAAGCCCAAACCAAAACCGAAATGCGGCTATCTTCACATACAGTCAGGTAGCTGTCAAAGCCATTAACTCGGCCACATCCTCATCTTAATAGGTCCAGCAATTTCGCGATGAGCTTGCGAGCCTGAATTTTAACCTCGGTGTAACCCTGATCTGGGTTCCAGGCCATAGTGGTATCGTGGGAAATGGACGCGCTGACGAGTTAGCCAGGCAAAGATCGGCCCTTCATAGCTCACTTGCGGAAATGGTTAACATTCCTGTTGGCGCTATGAAGGGTAAAATCTTTCTATCTACCAAACTGAATCAAACCGAAGGTGGAGCAATCTTCCCAACTGCATTATATCGAGGAAGATATGGCCCACATATAACAAAACCCGTACAAACGATCTTCTATGCAGGCCAAGGCAAGACATAGTCAGGATTGTTGTGGTTTGTACCGGACATTGGCCTATAGTAGTTCATGTGGGGAACTTGGGTATCTCCTAAAACACCTTTTGCCGTAGTTGTAGTGACCAAAGATAAAGTAAAACGATAATCCATTTCCTCTGCAAATGTCCTGCTTTGGCAAACACTAGAATGAAATACTTTGGAAAAGCATTCTTTCACCAACTATCTGAGACTAAGATTAGAGACCTTGTCTTTTTTCTCAATGCGACAAAATGGCTCTAACATAATCGCTATAAAGCTTCTCTATAAATCTTTCCCTTTTTATCACAGGTCAAACGAGTTTTTGGTATCAAAACGGCGCACTACTGCGCTAATTGGATCTTAGGCTAGGTTGCCTTGAGATCGCCATTTCTACGTACCTACATAGATATATTTACTCCATCTTAATTTTGTTTAACCCATAATAATATCGAAAGATGCAGAAAGAATTCTTCAAAAATTGAGTGGATAACACAGTTTTAAACATCTGGTAAATTTTTTTGAAAATAGCAGTTACATTTTCTTAAACAAAAATAAAAACCACAAAATTGGAGAAAACCGATTTTCGACTCGAAAATTTCGAGAACAAATGAAAGTATTAACTTTCAAAACTTTTAAAATTATGTCATCCTATTTAAAATATTTTTGTTCACATAATTTAATTTCATTAGAAAAATTCTAACTTCAATAATTAATCTTATAAGAAATAAAAACTTAAAAAAAAAAACGGTTTTCAACTAAAAAATTCGGGCAAATTAACAGATATTGAAATAGTTTGTGATATTCAAACTATTGTTGCTTAGTTTTTATAAAAAAATCAGTTGACAATTTATTTTACACAACACGAAAAACAACAAAAACTTTAAGATATGGTGATCGAAAAAAGATAGATATTGACTTCAAGTTGTAGAGTTCAATTTTAAAGGACCAAAAAGTTTTGTTTGCTATCAATCTGAGCTCGTTCATAAACTAATTAAAATAATTTAGAGCGTTACGCAAACGAACAATGATTCCTTAAAGATTTTTAAAAAATAATGAAAGATTGTAACCGATTTCCCAGCATTTTTACAAAACGCTAAGTAATGATATTTTTAAAAGAACATCAGGAATTTAGTTTAGTCTAATTTTCTGACAAAATTTCAATTATTTTTTGAAAAGTTTGCTAATCAACTTGTCAATTGTTTGTGAATTATTCATATCTATTTTGTTTTTGTCTTTTATCATTTACAAATGTTGGAGACTCAAATCGATTAAGACAATTTTTATAACAATACTTTGTGACCCCATAATCTTTATTAGAAAGCTTAATGACTTAAAACTACATTCAGAGACCAAATATGAAGCGAAAGAACCAAAAACTTCAAACTTAACCTGTGAAATGCTATTTTGAAACACACTATTAAAAAGTGAAAGCAAGAGCCAAAACCAGTGAAAGCAAATGGAAAAAACAAGATTATTTCAACTCAAGACCATTTTTGCATGAATTTTCTAATGAAAACATTATCAATCACCCAATTTGGGCTGTGACAAGAATGACAGTCGAGTTTTCCTACAGACACTTTCTGTCATTTTGATTTTTTTTGTTTTTGAGAATGTCACATATACATACATACATGGAATGTCATCGATTCGAGGTTAAGTCCCTTTCTACAGATATAAATAAATACATAAAGATGACTTTTCCTCAACGCTAGACATGCAAAACGAGATTTTTATCTTAAGGTCACAGTTACGGTCGTCGTCATCATCTCCATCCACTTCTTGATTGCATGTCGGAACTTCATGTTCAGTCATCCTCGGATAGCTAGACTATAGAACATGTCTTATGTCCACATGGAGATGGTGTCTTCTGCAGTGACATTGTTAGTAAGCTGTTGGAAAAATCCGTCACTGTCATCAAATTGTTGGGTACATTATAAACCTATATATACTAAACATACCTAGTTTAAGTCAGGGAAGAGCCAAGAGCCCGACCAACAGTGACCGGCAAGATAAAAACAAGACACACAAAAAAATATTTAAAACGACTAAACGAAAGATGCCCCATGGAGACGTCACCAGTGCGACCAACAAACACCACACTCATGAATATTAAACGTCACAATTGGACGCACACCCAGGGAGCCTCCAGTCCACTCTGCATACGTTACGTATACCTATGAATACATACTCTTAAGACCAAGTCCGGCGCGCAACAGACAACATTTTCTCATTAATATCCTGCAGCCAACAAGTGTATAATTCCACAAGATCGCTCAGATCCCCATTCGGGATTTGAGTTTTGTGTCCACGATATGCGGCGACAATGCAGCGATCCGATCAGTGGCTGGGATAAAAAACGAAAAGAACAAAACAAAAAACAATGTCACCCTTAAGGGGTTACCCTAGTTTGATGACTTGGGATTGGAACTGAAAAAAAACCGAGTCCGAGTCTCAAGTATATGAAGACTCCCTCCTGTTAATGACACTTAATTGCCGTATCCTGTATCTTTGATCGTCGTCGTCATCGTCGAGCAGGTGAATGCAACGGTCATTTATCTTTGGGAATGAAAATGAATAATCATCAGTGGGTTTATAAGTGTTCATTTTGGGGCCAACTCCTGGAGGCAGGGAGGTTCAGTTTTTGGTTAGAAAAAACTATATTTTCGAACCAAAGAAGGTGGTCCGGGACAAATCATAAATGCGATGAATTCAAAGTCGCCTTCAAACGAATACCTTCATAATGATTATAATTTGAAGCCACCACCGTTTCAGACCTGTGGTGCTTTATCTTAAAAGATTAGAAATGTCCGTTAGAAAGAGTTGTATGAAGGATAGATGGCTTACATCAAAAACGATCTACAAATTTCAGTTTTCGTTTGCAAGTATACAAAGTGTGGTAAGGCACATCCGTGGATTGCATGTGCAGCACTATGAGATGTGTAAACAACACATTGCAACTGACCATCAACAAATACACAATTCTGATACTACCAATGTTTATAGTATATTTTGTGGACGGATTGAAGATTGGACGTAGGACGGAGGCGGTCTAATTTATTTTCTGTGGTTGGCCGCACTCATTATCATGTCATCACGAACCTCAAAAAGCACCAAGACGATGGACAATAAGACGAAGAACGTGTGCGCTTTCGTATATAAATGTATACATATATCCTAAAACTACATACATATGCATATACCTACTACCGCAAACAAAACAATTACAAAAGAAATAACAACAACTATTTCTAGTTGGCGATGGTCAACTTGATGCGCTAGATGACTATCCGATGAAATGTTTTAAAGTAGGGTTGGCAAGAAAAGTGCCATATTTTCAAAGCAACATGTTGCAGGAGTGAAAATGAAAAGTGGGGACATCCTATTAATAATTATTTATTATATTTCAAACATTATCTTTCTAAATTTTTTTTGAACGATTTGCCTCATGCCGCTAATTTGAATAACTTTCTGCAAATCACTCTCACGAAATCTTCAAAATTGTCGTTTTCGCGGATATGTGGATACTTCATTTTCATTTTTACTTGCGACATAGAGGAAATTTATGGCAAATTTATTTTCGAAACAAATTTCAAAAACGTCATTGTTTTAAAAAAAAATATTTATTTTTTTTTCGAAATTCGATACCTTGAATATGGATCATCATTTTTTGCAACAATTAAATGTAAAACGTTTATTATAAAACTTTAAATAACAGCCACAAAAATATTTAAAAACTGGAATCGTGTTTTAATCGGGGTAAAGCCTTGAGCAGTCCATAATGTTCTTAAAGTGCCATATGCTTTTCCTACTAATGAGTTTATATGGTCATTCCATGTAAGAGTCCTAAACTACACCAATATTCCTAGAAGTGTTTACAAATTCTAATATAGTACCATTTAGCATGATTGAGGGAAAATGTGACAAATCAAGTTCTTTTTTGGATATTATTTACAAGGCATTTGCATTTGTTTGGGTTAAGAGCCAAACCGTTATCAGCTGCCCAATTTGAGATCCGCTCGAGATCCTGATTGATACCAAAAGCACAGTTTTCGATAAGGCCTAGTGAACAACTTCTATAGATTTGTATGTCGTCTGCATAAAAGTTCTTTGAAGCGTCGGGAATAAGAGAAACGAATAAGTTTATATACAGCGAGAATATCAGGGGTGATAAAATAGAACCTTGGGGAACACCTTTAAGTAAAGGTAGGTACTCAGACAGACTATCATTCAAATAAACGGCTTGTTTTCTGTTGCTAAGATAAGAAAAAAGTAGTAATTTTAATACATCTGAAGATACGTTAAACTCCCAGCGCAGCTTATTCATCAGCACGGTATGGTTCACCATGTCAAAAGCTTTGGAGAAGTCAAGAAGAACTAAATACGTTACGCTATCCTTATCCAATTCGGTTCTTATGTCTTCAATGACTTTAAGAAGTGCAGTTGAGCAGCTGTGTTGAGCGCGAAAGCCTGACTGAATTGGTACCAAAATATTGTTGCGGGGTATAAAGCCGTTCAGTTGTTTTTGCATAATGCGTTCAAAAAATTTAGACAAAAATGGAAGAATGGAAATTGGTCTTAAGCCCTCACAAAGTAAGTTTTTAGGAATAGGAATTATATTACCCATATTCCATTTCTGAGGAAAAATTCCTGTTGTAAGAACTGTGTTGATAATATGGATAATATAGGGTAAAAGCATTGGCAAAAAACTTTTCACAACATCTAGATTACTCACTCCTGAAAATCTAAATGCAGGGTCTATCAAAGGTAAAGTTGAATCAGTGGATAGTTGAGTTCAAATTACATAGTTTGAAGTAGATAAAAATGTACGATTAAGTTCGTTTTTATCAATATTATTTAGAGTGTTTTGTTGTTGTTTACCAATTCCAAGCTTTCGAAGATTTTCCCACAGTTTTCGACCATCACCATTAACGTTTAGTCGGCTAGAGAAAAATTGTTCTTTGGCATTTCTAATTTCTAGGACAACTTTATTACGTAGGGTTTTATAAGCTCTCTGAAGTTCTTTCACCCGGAAAACTATCCAGCTTCTTTAAGTTCGATCTCGTTGGTCCATTAATTGTTTAATTCTTTCACTAAGGCAGGGCTTTGATTCACATTTAAACTTTTTTGTTTTCAAAGGCTTAAATTTTCATTTAGAAATTCCACTTGGTCATCTAGCGAAGGCAGAAAATAAATATTATCTCAAAAAATTGAACAAATATGTTGTGGAAGTGCTGAAATGTTAACGTTCTTATAGTCCCTATATATTATGATATTATTGTCGGAAGTAGTTTTAGTACAGAAGTCATAAGTCATAAAAATCAGGTCGTGTTTGGAAAAAACTGGAGCTGAGAGTTGATTATAAAAAAAACCCTATCTTTCTCAGTTTCAAAAAAGAGGTCCAATAAAGTACTTGAAGTCTTAGTAAAGTGTGTTGGTACAGATAAATTAACAGAATGCATATAAAAAGATTTCATATTTTTACTTAAGCTATCATCGACTAATAAGTTGCTATTAAAGTCCATGCATATAATAATATTTGTGGAACTTATTGTTATTTGGTCCATAAGATGGAATATAGGTTCTAAATCTACATTTCTATTCGGCCTATAAATAGTGCCTAGTACAAGGTTATTGACTTCCCCTATAATATATATAAAAAGGTATTCGCATGGAGAATCCAATGGCAAGAAAACTTTTTTTTTACAAATTAGACCCTCTTTGACATAAATCGCCACTCCACCCCCTCGGTCAATTTTATCTGAGCGAAAAAGATTATAACCCTTGAGAGAATATGAGGCGTCACTTATATTTTTCGAGAACCATGTTTCCGAAACACAAACCGCGGCAATTCCAGAATTTTCAAACAAATATCTAAACTCGTCGATCTTCAGCATCAAACTTTGAGCATTAATATGACTTACTTTAAACCCTTCAACGGGATGGCTAAAATTTTTTAATTTTTAAATCTTAAATTACAGAAAGTACATATGTTTAAATTGAATCTTTGAAGGCATGACCAAGTTCGTATGTTCCAGTCAAGCATTTTGTTTTGTATATAAAGTTGTTACAATGAGTTTTTCAAACTCTTTTTAACTTTTCAAAGATAGCAAACTCATGTTGAGTAAAAAGAGTAAAAACAATTACATAACTAAAAAATTCGAACATAAAAGCTGAAAATTTTGGTTTTACATAATTTACTGAAAATTTAGTTGGCTCGCTCTAGCAGTCAAGTGATGATACATAATGTTGAAGTATTCATTGAAAAATTTGCAATCAGTTATTAAACACAAATTCGCTCAACTGGTTAATCAGTGACTTCATCTAACAATCCACGATCTTGAGACAAATTCGCGGGTCCCTAACGTAAGACTATGTGGTATCCAAAAACTTCCTTCAATAATCAATAATGGCATCACGAGATGTGTCACTTGTGACTTGCTTCGCCGTCTTGTTGAAACCACAGCTTCTGCATATCATGATTGTTTAATTGACTTGAGTCAGCTCTAAACAATCAATGGATATTACCATTCCTAAGTCTTTTTAGATGAATTGGGTTTTTGATGATATCGTGCAGGTTTTTCAAAAATAAAATACTAAAATTGTGTTTGATTACGTAGCCACCAAGATGAAAATTATTCATGAGTTTTGTCCACTAGCATAGTTCAACTTTTTGAATACAGCAGGCGAGGTGAGTGCTCTATCACGCATGAAACTTCTTTTTAAAAATATTACTGTTTTTGGATATTGATCATACGTTTTCAATATTTGTAAGTGTAAAGTGACTTATTTCGTATTGAAATTTGAACAAAGGTTTCCTGCTCCAAAAAATTAATCTAAAAAGAGAGCATTAATACTGTTTTTATGTAGAAATTAAATAACTACAACTATTATATAAAAACATAGTCTTTATCAGTGTCAGATTTAGCAGTGAGTTGAAGAGAATAGAATTTATATCTCTCAAAATTAGACGTCCTCATTCTAAAAAAAGTGAAATTTAAAAACGATCAATACCTTAGAGCTTTTCTTTTAGTAAGAATTAACCATCTGCAATTAATTTTATTTTTTTAAATTTTGGACAAAAAAAGTCAAAGTTAAAGATTGTAAGTAATTCGCCCCTAATCAATTCAGGGGAGCATTTATTTCTTACATCTGTCCATTATAGAACCATTTGCGAAAATACTCTTTCAGCAAAACAATTTGAGCTTGGAATACTATGTATTCAATGAAATTAACATAAAATCTTATAAAGTCATTTTGCAAATGCTCTTTGACATCCAAACTTTCCTTAAACTTGGTACGAATTTCGTGCATTTTCAAATGCATTTCAACTACAGTGAGAGAATTTGATTCAATTTGTTTCATTGTTGTTTCGACCGAAAACATCACGTTATGAACAAATGATAAATAGGCCAGCGTTTTTCTTTCTTCGCACTCTGTTTCAAAAGCTTTCTCAATAAGACGAGGACATTTGTTTCCAGATTCGTGAAAGTGTGACTTAAGAGCAGGCCATATTTTCAGTAATCTTTCAAAAGCTGGGCCCAATGAAACAAATCTGGTAGTTACATGTTTTAATATTTCTTCCCGCTCCATTTCATAAGTTTCGAACTGTTGTTGGAAATCAGCCCTTCTTTTAGCCGAACGACTGAAATAACCGTATACTTTCAGTAAAAAACTTTCTACATCGTATTCTAGTTTGTCAGTTAAAAAATTTATCAGCATTGTGTAATATGCCTGCCTCTATAATTTTTGTAATTTTTAGCTTTTAATATTGTGAATATTGTTTTTTTTTTGCATTCATTGACATTGTCAGCAGAAAACGGGGGTACTTTGCTTAAGGAAAGACCATTTTTTTCTAGACCATTCTGTACCATTTTTGAAACTTGATTTGCAGATTCATTGTTGCTCTCAAAAAAATCCAGGAAACGATTCTCTACGCCCAATTTTCGATGTTTTCTATTACTTGCATCAGTAGCAATGGGGAAATATAATTCTTTGTCTTGAATTTTTTTCAAAATTATTTTATTGGATTCCCTAGCAATGACTTGTTTCACTAAAGCTTCAGCTTTAGTTCTACCACAACTTATTTTTTGGGCTATTTTGGTATCACTTAAAATATATGCCAATAATTTGTGTCCAAAATCCATACTGTTGTAACTGTGAAAGACAGATGTCAGCTCAGCAATAATATCCTTTTCTTCAAAATCCACCGCAGATTGTCCCGGAGTCGAAAAATAATTCAATAAATTTGAAGATGCTAGGTTCTGGACGATATGAGCGTAAACTTTGTTAGCGCATGCGATTTTAAATCATTTTGTCCGCCGTGACTACAAGAAAATTCCTCTTTGCATAAACGAAAAAAAACTTTGTTAGGATCTTTTTTTACTCCTCTGGACCATGTATATTTGCTTTCCCATTGACTACTATAAGCGGTTAGCCGTTTGTTTTTCTTTTTGGGAACGACGCTTCTCGAACCAGGTGCAGAATCCGAAATAGATTCACTTGATGATGAATCAATCATATTCACAATTTTATCACGTGAAAATCTAAAAAGTAAAATGCTGGTAGGTACGACTTACAACCTCTTTGTTAGGTTTGTTTGATTGAAATTTTAAAATCAATTTCTTAAGGTTAAATCACAATGTAGCGATTTATCTGTATTAATGAAAGACATTTGCATTTTGAATTATTTTTTGTGATTTTCAGTAAAAACCTCGGAAAAAAGTTGTGCCGGCGGGACACTTTAATTTATGCCTTAAAACCGAGACGTCTCGGGTAAACCGGGATGTCTGGCAACGCTAGGTGAGAACCTTGAAACTGTCACTTAAGTTGCTCAATTTCACACCAGATTATTCCCTATTTTAATATTTTGCTGCACATACTGTACTTCATAGTATCCCCACAAAAAGAAAAAATTAAAACCGAACCGTGCCGTTCCGTTTGTAGAGGTAGGTATATCTTCGGACACTTGCACGTCAATGCATCATAGCCCAAACGGTGTAAGCCTCCATATGATGGTAGGTAATCCCTCACTGTCGATAATTTGACATTCATTGACGATGACGACGTAGACGACGAGCTACGACGACGGTATATTGTGTGTAACTATGCGAAGTTAGACGAATAGGTGGCAGTGGCAATAAAACCACCACACACAACTTATGCACCATAAGTAGATACATTCAACCAATCCGCAGGCCATTCACCACATTCACTTATCGCCTGAGTGGTTGCAACTGCAATTAGCCTTCCACTCTTCCACAACTTTTCATATTAAAAATTGTGAAGAATTCCCCATATATACGATCTTGCCTTGGAATTGGATGCACTCTGTCATCATTTGATGGTTTCGTTTTTGTCACCTGGTTACCTAAGAGGGTGGTTTTTCGATGTGTCAAAATCGTCAAACGTAGGTAGGAAGTAGGTACCCATAAAAGAACCGCAGAAACGCAAACCCATGTGATGTCTGATAACTTTGCGGTTCGACAGATAGTAGCTTCTTTCGCCCCATAATCATTTAAGACTGGTTAATGGTTAAGCAATTAGCCCGCAGACCCATAATTTTCAATCAGCTATTAGCTAATAGCCGCATAATTATTAAATGTACGTCGCGTCACCTCACGTCTGTCGTTGGTGGAGCAATTATGTACTCCATCAGGTCGACGAGACGGTTCAATCGAAAAACAAAAATTTTGGCAAAAGCCCGTTTAATATGCACAGCCTTTGGAATACCAAGGCTGTACAAGCTAAGTATACAACTATGGTCCGGTCAGTTCCGCGTTGGATCACGTTTTCCCAAGACACACGAAAAATATTAAACAACAAAAATAAAAAAAAGAAGATTAATTGATCCTCGGCATTAGTGACAAGCTGTGGCGTTATTAATGGAAATCTGATGATGTTCAATCACGATGTTTTTGATGATAATGGTTCCGCGAGATGCATGACATTGATGATATCTGTCAATGACGCTACGATTATTGGGACCGCATATGGATTTTTATTTTATTATTATTATTGTTGTTTTTTGACTCGCAATGAACTGTATAGTTGTATAGATTATAAGGTATAGGAATTTATTGAAATCGCACTGACAGATGATTGATTTTTTTGAAAATCTTACGTTTCTTAATTATAGAGGTTTAGAGATATATGGGTATAGGAAGGTATTTTGTTGGAATAATTATTGTCTCTTTGTTGGGAGGAGGTTCGATGATCTGGGCGATGATGCACAAATCATTTTGTATATTTGTATAATTTATGTTCAAAGTAGAAATAAAAAGACCTCGAGCATTTTGAAATTGCAATGAATCATTTCAATAAAGATGATTTTTTTCTCTTTTAATAAATATGCACAGAAAATAAACTCAAAGGTGTCAGGAATGTTTATTTTGTGATGTCTGAAATACCATAAGTCCATTCAAAAAATAAAATCATGTCATTGGAAAAAATGTGTTATATTTATATCATTTTGGGTAAGTTTGTACGATTTAAACAATGAAAAACGATATCAGCCAAATCTACTTGATAGATTCACGAATTCCTTCCTTAAGGCATTAAATCGGTTGTTGAGTATTTTCATATGTATAAACTTTGTCTTTCTTTCTCGTGGCCTAAAGAAACGAAATATTCTTAAGGTGTAGAAACACAAGGTATCGATGGCCATTTGTGTTGACCGCTTGAAGAAATCAACACAAAAATGGAAATTCATTCAGCGTAAGAGTTACACCATCAGGTCTCATTTTATTACATTGTTAACTACCTATTCTTTGATTTTCCGAGTCTCAAATAAGATCATAATGTTCGTCCTTACCACTGAAGATGATTTTTCTATGAAGACCACAATGATTTTGATGAGTTTCAAGGAACAAATCAGCAAAGACACGACGGTGCAGCTATTGGTAAATGACCGGTTTGAATATTATTTTTAACTGAAGCTCAAAACCTTGTTAAAATCTTCAACATCTAAGTCCTCATCGAAAATACGCCGTATTGTCGTTTATGGATTACTTAATTCCAAAGGTCGACAAGCAATCGATAAAAAATCACACGGTCTTAAATCTTTACATTTCAATTACTCGTTATCACAGATTACAATTTTTTTTAAAGTATGGAATTCCTTCAGGGACAAGTGCTTTCTCAAATTAGCCGTTTAGAATCGGCTCTAAATTGTAGGTTCCCCCCAATCTGAAAACATTACTCGCAGAAAAGGAATAGTTGTTAATCACTAGGCCCCAGTTCTCAATTAATTGCTGCACCACATGTACTATTCCGTAGTCCGGGAAGGTACTTTACGCCGACCCAAATGTGCTTAAGATTTGTGAACTGTGACTGCAAAATATCCACTCAAAAATGTTGGTAATTTAATTTAGTTAATTCAGTTTTTGGAAAATTCATAAACGAATAAAGTCAAATTTTTGAAACAAAATACCGTATAAGCCCGCGAATTTTTTTGGGGTCGAATTAATCGAAATTATTACATCTTTTTATAAATTTTTGATACAAGAAAATTATTAAAACCATTAAAATAAAAGATGACTTATCAAAGATTCACATGAAAAAAATAAAGAAAACTATCATTCAAGACATTTACCGTCATAAAAATCATCAATTTAAAGAAACATTAACTAACAAAAACTTAAAGCATTTTTAATAGTTAAAAAAAATCCTTTAATAAATTTAAACTCATCTTTGTTTCTTATTATTTGTTCAGTAAAAATGAAAATCAAATGTTTAAAGCACTTTGAATAAGTTAATATAGTACCAGCAATCTATATATCCCAGTTTTGAAATGTGAAGACTTCAAGTATTACGGAGATAATGAATTATCAATTGGTTAATTATTTAAATGGATTAATAACTTATATTGATTTAGAAAATACGATGTTTTAAATTATTTTATTATTATTTTTAAATTTCTTAATTTTGTTGCAAAATTGTGCTCAAAATTACAAAAAGAAGTTTGAAAATTACATTTTTTAATTAATTGAATATAAAAAATAATTCATAAATAAACGAAGCAATTAAGCGAGTCTTGTTTTATAAAACAGGAGTCATCTCTAAAACGTGTTTTTGGACAAAAGGTACCTTTTCTTAGTACACAGGTCACATACGTATGTATATATTTTTGTGTCTAATTCGGGTATTCCAAAGAAGATAAAGGTTTCACAAACAGAAAATGTCGAGATAAATTTTAATAAAATTAACAATAAATTCAACAAGCTTATACGATTACGTAAGTAGAAATGGCGATCTCAAGGCAACCTAGCCTGAGATCCAATTACCGCTGTAGTGCGCCGTTTTGATACCAAAAACTCGTTTGACCTGTGATAGAAAGGGAAAGATTTATAGAGAAGCTTCATAGCGATTATGTTAGAGCCATTTTGTCGAATTGAGAAAAAAGATTAGGTCTGTAATCTTAATCTGAGATAGCTCATCAAGTTCTTGAAAGAATGCTTTTCCAAAGTATTTCATTCTAGTGTTTGTCAAAGCAGGACATTTGCAGAGGAAATGGATTATCGTTTCACTTTTTCTTTGGTCACTACAACTACGGCAAAAGGTGTTGTAAGAAATACACAACTTCTCTGTAGGAACTCCTATAGGCCAATGTCCGGTACAAAACCCAACAATCCTGGCTAATGTCCGGTACAGACCGCAACAATCCTGGCTATGCCTTGCCTTGGCCTGCATAGAAGATCGTTTGTACGGGTTTTATTATAGGTGGAACATATCTTTCTAGATATAATGCAGTTGGGTAAATTGCTCCACCTTCGGTTTGATTCAGTTTGGTAAATAGAAAAGATTTTACCCTTCGTAGCACCAAAAGGAATGTTAACCATTTCCACAAGTGTGCTATGAAGAGCCGATCCTTGCCTGGCTAGCTCATCAGCCCGTTCATTTCCCACGATACCCGCACTATGGCCCGGAACCTAGATAAGTGTGACACCGAGGTTAATATTCAGGCTCGCAAGCTCATCGCGACATTGCTGGACCAATTTAGAAGAGGATGTGGCCGAGTTAATGGTTTTGACAGCTGCCTGACTGTCTGTAAAGATAGCCACATTTCGGTTTCGGTTTGGGCTTTGTTTAAGTATCTTACATGCCTCCCTTATTGCCAGCAGTTCAGCCTGAAAAACGCTAGCAAAGTCGGGAAGCCTAAAGGATTTAGCCACATTTAGGGACTCAGAAAAGATCCCAGAACCAACTCCGCACTCCATCTTTGAGCCAGAAAAGATAGTTGTGTCGAAACCTATCGACACGATGTAATCCTCCCAATTTTCTCTGGATGGGAAAATAACCTTAAAACCCTTACTAAGGCTCAAAGTAGGAGTGCAGTAGTCAGTGTCCATCGAGATAATATCTGAGGGAATCAATTTCGTTGTGTTACTGTGACCATAAGGTTTTGACAACCAGCTGTTTGATTCCTTCAGCCTAATAACGCTGCAGGAAACTATGTATTATATTGATCTGCGGGCTTATATTTGCTTGATAAGTTTTAAAAAAAAAGACGCCTGAAAATACTTGTATCGATATTTTGCTGTTAATTTTTTTCTTACAACGTAATTGAACTATTTGGCAAGTTTTGCATTCGTAAAATATGTCGAACTCAAGATTTTAGTCAAACACGACATTGACGAGAAGTCGAAAAAAGTGGGTCCCCCGATTCCGTCCGCCTGTCTGTCTGTCCACACCCTTACAGTCCAAACTAGTGGATTGGGTTCAAACTTTGACATTAAGCTATTAAGCAGATTAGTGTTAGACTTTTTTCTGTTTTTTTTTTGTTTTAACTCAGAACAACAGTAGCCCACATTTAATTTTTGTGGTCAAAAATAAAAAAAACTCAAATTTTCCCAAAAACGAACCTGAAGACTCCTTTAAACAGGCACAAATTATTTTTGTTTTCCTCTAGAAGGACAAGCTCAATAGAAGTGCTATTTTATTTTATTTTTTCTCAAAAAGTAATAAAACGATTTCAAAACTGTTTGATGATAAAAAAACATGTCCTTTTTTTGGAGTTAAAAAAATAACAATTTTTGTTTTTAATTCGATACTAAAAATATTTTGTACCTAACTAAAATTACAAAAAAAAAAAAATATATAAAAAATGAGTTTAAAAAAGAAACCGCTTTAAAGATTTTCGAAAAAAAAATAGACAAATCAAAGATTTTTTGATTCATTAAAAAACATTTAAATTTTTGAAGACACACTTATTTTATGGGTAGATTTTTAAATACATATATGTACTATTTGCAGTGTTTGGAGTTATTGGGACCCAGTCGTGCTCCTTGGCCCCTATGTCATCAGAAATTTGGTTTATCTAATTTTATACAGAATTGAAATCGTCTTAAAATCAATGAAAACAAATTTAATCAACCAAAGAAGAATAATATTTTAAAAAATAAACTCAAAATAATGGACCAATAACAGTCAAACGGGGTTCCATTTGCTGAATTTAAATGAATGAATAACATAATTTTCAAAACTAGAACTTTGAAAATAAATAATTATATTTTTGCAATCGGTCCAATTTATCACATTAAAAATGTTCACATTTCTTGACGTTAACAGGTCTCTAGAATTTATATAAAAGATCTTAAGAGAGATGCCTGTTCGTAGCAATTTAAATAATTATTAAAACTGGTTATTCTAAAACATTTCACAAACCAATCACGTTAGCGACTTGAATTAAATTTTGTGTTATATATTCTGATGTCAATCAATAAACGTTATTTTTACAAATACAAAAATTGACAGAAAAATATTCGCTCGAATATTTTACAAACAAAAAGTGATTTTATTTTCAAAATAATTGTAAGTAATAACGTATTTGACATTTTGAACATTTTTTAGAAAAATCTAATTTACAGTTTTCTTACACAAAATTAAAATCTAAAAAAAAACATTACTTAAAGTTGGTAAACACTGATTTTCTACTTGAACACTGTTTTTCAAATTAGAAGCATTGGCTGCCAACTATTGTTTTCAACATTCAGTAAAATTAAGTGAAAGTTAGAATAACAGTTTCTTACAAAAAATAAAAACCTGGAAATACGTTACTAAAACCTATTAAAAAACGACTCAAATATTTTTTCAAAAATTACAAAAAATTGGTTTAATATGTATTTGTTTATATAAGAAATAAAAACTTTCATAAAATCTCATTAACAAAATAAATTTTGAAATCAAACCATTTTTGATTTAATTTTAGTAATTTAGATTTAATCTTTTAGAAAAATGCAACTGATAACAAAAAATTAATAAGAAATAGGTTTCGACTTAAGTATTAAGAGAACAAAGAAAGATATTGACTTCATATTAATTTATCGCACAAAAAATATTTTGATTTGAAGTTATCAGTGTGGGTCGCATCTTTTTAAGTTTATTTTTCAAAAACATTAAAAAATGGCTCAACAGTTACTTATATGATTCAAGTACTCAATACCTGCTTACCAAAAAAAAGTCTAACAAACAATAGAAACAATATATAGATGTTTAACAGCTAATTTTACAAAATAACCGCCCTAATGTTTTTCGAACATATAATGAATTATGAATTAAAAATGATTTACGTTTTTGAAGACAAACTTATTTTACATGTAGGTATATTTTTAAATCCAGCTATAAGAATCTTCGAAAAAAGAATCTAAATTCATTGTCCATTTAGGATTTTACTTAACTGATTTAATCGGAATAACTGAGCATTCAACTTAAATTCAGTTTTTGTAAATGCTTTGAACTTTAATTTCTAAATATAGATAATGTAAGGGTATTCAAAATAATAGTAGACAGTTTCGAAGGACAACTTTAGCTGACAAAAAAAGGAAGGTAAACTAACAAATATATACTTTCAAGATCAGCTAGATTAAATCTGATCTTCCCTATGAACCTAGGTAAGATCTTCATTCATTTTTTGTGTAGTCTATGATTTTTCAATTTGATTCTGATTGAAAACCATTCAAATATATAGTATACGAAAAGTAATTACCCGCTCCTCATAAATCTATGCATCTATGGAGTTTTAACATGCGCGAATTATTATATTCCGCACCATCAGCCCCAACGTCAAAACCTTCTAGATACTGTATAGGTATACAACTTGTAACAGCAATCGTGTTTATGCGGATGAAGAAGGAACTCATCATCAACGTCATTGGGTGTGAAGCCATTATTCGCAACAAAATTATGACTACCAACCAAATGGAAGTGGAAGTGTAAAAAAGGAATATAAGGGACTCAAGTCAGTGTCGTCTCTCAATTTTCCTATACCTTACTATTGGTATACCTTATGTATCCAGATCCAGACTATTCCTTAAAGACTCTACATCTACAGCTCAGTCTTAGAGCGACTCATTTCATCAAGATCGTGACTTAGTGTCACGTTCTGCCATTCAATATTCATGCCAGTCACAAAGATCGCTTGTTTGCCACAAGGAATATCCTTCTATGTAGTCGCGCCTTTTGCCTATGAGGTGATCCATCCGCACTGCACTGCGAAAATGTACAACACTTGTTCCAGTCAAGTCGAGACTGACTTCCAGCTAAAAACTATGTGATGGCGCTATGCTGATGACGAAAATTCGCATAGTAAAAGCCAAAGCGATCAACGACGACGACGACGATTGTACCGCGTCTCACACTATAATCATAATCATCATCTCCACCAAGCATCAGCATCCAAAATCAGCAAACAGCACCAGCAGCAGAAACAGCAGGAGCATCAGCAACAACGCGCTGGCATCAGATCTCTCATCCGAGGAGCAATCATCTGGCGTGCCAAGCGAAATTGGAAGATTTTTCAAAACGACAGCAGTTTATGGGCGACAAACCGATAGCGAGAATAAGAGGATCAACATTTTTGAATGGTGTGACCGACCGTGAGTGAATTTTTCAAGAAGTTGTGAATCTATTACAAATCCCGATGTCAATGAGCCCTGATTGGTGTTGATCAGGACCAATCCTCACCCTACATCGTTTATCCAACTTAGAGTCTTCAAGGAATAAATGAAGTTTTACACAAAAAACTGATATCTCCAGGAAGGACGAAGGAATTAAGTTGATAAATGCTTAAAATTTATGTTAATATGTTTTTAAATATAGTAAACTGGTCACACTGGGTGTTGTTTTAAGGAATGATATATTTCCGCGCTCCATGTCGGATTAACTCTGGAACTTTATAGTGGTCGCAAATATGTACCATACACCCTTCGCTTCATGCCTTCCTTGGTGTCTCTGACCAGATGGTCAAAATTAAGTGCACCAGTGTCGAGCTGTTTACAAGTTCCCTTGTCTCTATGGATAGATCGATGAGGATCACTATACAACACTGTTCCGGGACATAACAGCAACAGCCAAACTAAAAATATTGATCTCTGTCAGGGCGTTTATGAAGCACCCGAGAGAAGATACATAATATCTCAAGGAAGATGATCGCACTGTATGTCAGAGCCATCACTATAGCTATAGGTTAGGTACGGAGATAGTTTGCAACGCTATCCATGCCACATGGCGAATTTCCTGTTTGCTCCTAAAAATAATTGCTAATCGACTCCTGGCATGATTGCGTTTACGTTAAATTATAATTTCAGTTGTTTTTTTTTTGCTGAAGCTCTTCACCGATAATTGCTGATAATTCGACGAGCAATGTTCACGTTGTGTCGTCGCGTTGAGTCGCCTCGCCTAACCCGGGACCGATGATGCGATTGCGATGTGGTGAACAAAACGCGCGTGACAGCCAGGAATTGGTGATGCGTGCAGGCACTGCACTGGCACATTACCTGATTAGATCAGGTGGTGGTGCTGAGCTGGTGACGGTGTACCTAGTGACTCTGATGGCGTTGGCAATGGCAGGAACATATGTTTACAGCAAGTAAACATTAACTGCATTCCCGACGTCCTTCCTCCGTCGCGTCGTCGTCGCTTGTCGTCATCTTGGTCTTCCTCGTCGTGGTAGTCGTCCCTAGACTAATCTACCTACCCAGACAAACAGACAAACTGTCATCTCTAAGATCGTTTATGCGTGCGGTTTTTTTGTGTTGTTGTTGTTGTATTTATATATTTTTTCAAATCACATAAACGTCAGCGGGACAAGTTTGACATTACCGCTGTATGACATTTATACGAGAAAATACAAATAATATGTACCTACATAAGAAACGACACAACGACGATGACGACGACGCGACGTAGAAAACATTTTTAAGGTGATGGATTCATTCGTTTCTCGTTTCTGCCGGTTGACAGGAAAATGTGGGGAAAATATTTTCAGCGTGGGTGGTGACGAACGTTTTTTTTTTTTTAATTTTCGTTTTGACTTGTGATGTGGAGGTATGCATAGAATGTAGTTTTGGTGGTTTTTGTCGTAAGCAAAACGTTTTGTAAAAATACCCGCTTGTTGAATAAATAAACAAGCTGTCAAACGATCAAAATAGTTGACGGCTTTTGGGGTTGACAATTTGTGTGTAGTTTATAAATTTTTGTGTTAAATCGGGAGAAAGAGTGCTATACGTGCTACGTGCTACGTGCGGATGTGGTGTTGTTCTTCGACTTAATACAGCATGTGTTTTGTATGATTAAGCGGTGGGGTTTTAGTTTTAATTTTACTGATTATTTTAAAACATATTGAGAATCGAGTAGTACCCTGGTGTGATGTTTAGGCCTGTGTTGTGGTTGAGTAGGCCTGTTTGCTAGAGGTCTATGCCATCTATAGTTTTTTTTTTCAACGATTCTATACCTCTTGCAAGGTATAAACAAATCTTACAAGGGTATTCTTGTTGTTATGAAAAGTGCTTTCTCAAATTTGCTGTTTGGATTCCTAATGGGAACAGTGTAGGTCCCCTCCATTCCTGAAATGACTCACGCCAGATTGGCTGAGAGTTGTAAGTCACTAGGCCCGAGTTCTTTACGGATTGTTGTGCCACCTAATTATTTTTGTATATGTACACATGAATCTTTTAAGATTCTATGAGAAGTTACAAGTAAAACTCAAGTTATTGCAAGGAATGAAAGAAGTTACCAGTAATCCGAGTTGTGAAAGCCCAACAACGGTCTTTGGGTGTAGGAAAATAAAACCATTTCCGGTTTAATTCACCTTGCTTAGGGGTAATTAGACCATTTGATAAAAATTTGGATTATTTTACTTAATACACGCTATCACTTCTGCTATGACGACCATTAACGTCGAATACTCAATCTGTGAGTCGATTAATCTAATGCTAAAAAGCAGGATCATCAACTCTAAGTTGGGGGAGTTTTGCACAAAAATGGCTGTCAGTGGAGGCACTCCGCAAGGTGGTGTTCTGTCCCCTCTCCTGTGATGGAACATAGTGGTTAACGAACTACTAATATCCCTTGAGAATGAAGGCTACAGAGTGGTTGCCGTCACAGGAGAACACCCTGAATACACTGAGAATACACTGAGAGACCTCCTCCAAAACGGACTCAACATGCTCACTAGGGCTGATGGGCTGATCACTGCGGACTTAGTATTAATCCTCAAATAACAGACCTCGTCCTTTTCACACGGAAATACAAGATCCCGGTAATTGTATCTTCTGCAATAAAAAGTGTACCACTAATTTTTACCAATGAAGCCAAATATCTTGGTCTGATATTGGACATAAAATTAAGTTGGAAATCTATAATATTCAGGAAAGAGTTAAAAAAAGCAACAGCACCTCTTTTCCTTTGCAAGAAAACCATAGGAAGCAAAAGGGGTTTTCAACATCGCATAACCTACTGGCTATACACATCGGTCATCCGACCAATACTTATGTACGGGGTTGCAGTATGGTGGACTGCACTGGAGAAAGTCACATACTGCGACATACTCAGCAGAGTCCAACGCACTGCATGTCTCTGCATAAGCGGGGCATTGAGAACCACAACCTCTGCAGCGTTCGACACTCTCCTCCATCTGACACCCCTCGACATCTTCAGTAAACAAGTGGCAGCATTTGGAAAAAACTTCCAGGTATCCATTCCATCCATCGATCAAAGGGGTTCTCTTCTGGCTAAGAGAAAACGTGATATCAACTTCTGATATCAGCATCTTCTCTGACAGTCAGGCTGCTATTAAAGCTCTTGACGGTGTCTTAACCAAGTTTTTTTTTTATAATAAACGGACACTCAAAGGGTTATTAATACCCTTAACATGATTAAAGTTTGAACACAGTGCGAGCGTTAGGGAAATAGGAAAGGATTGAAGAGGAGATACCGATACACATCGGTCTTAAAGTTTTGAATATCAAAATAATAGGGAAAAACAAAGCTGGGTAAAGCATTCCACATTCTCGATGTGCGGTTAAAAAAAGAATCTCTATACTTGACAGTACGTCCGAAATTGAGCTCAAGGTTAAACTGATGTGCATTCCTAGAAATACGAGTATTACGGCTGAATTGTTTTAAGGGGGAATGCAACTGGCTAATTCGATAGAACACTGTTTATAAAAATATTGGTAGAACAACGAAAGGCATGAAACGTCGGCGGTGTTCAATTGACGTAATTGTTTCGGTTATAGTTCTATCGCCTATCATTTTCAAAGCTCTTTTTTGGATCCTGTCCAAGATACTTAAACTTGTTTTGGGGGCACCTGCCCCCGTTAAAATGGAACCGTCATGCCTTTTTCACCTGAAAGGAAGGCGATATGTATACCGATAGCTACATGTAAGCTCATGCTTAAAGAAACAACTTTTGCGATAGCTTATTCTAGGTGCCACAATTTACCCACATGCGCAGCCTCAAAACTCATATGGCCTTGACTGGACCTAAAGCGCTCTAAAGACTTGTTACTTGTTATCTCAAAGCAGACTTCATATTAGCTCCCTAATAGGTCTCCTTACGGGACACTGTCTAATAGGCAGACACGCAATACGACTTGGTGTAGCCTCAAATGACTTCTGCAAGAGCTGTATGGACGAGGAAGTAGAGGTAACAATCTTTCACCTTCTTTGCACTTGCCCTACTCTTTCACTAAACGCAAACTTTATCTGGGAGATAAGTATTTTTCTAAGTTGATAATTCAGGGAGTTTTCAAGTCACGAGAGGTTAGTCTTTTTGTTGTGGTTGGTAGTCTTTTTAGAAAATGACAGTTAACGGAGTGCGTTACTGATTCATTTATGTATAATTAAAAATTTATTTCAGCTCTAATTAGATAATATTGATGTAATAGACATGAACAATATAGTATTTCCATAAGGGAGGTGTTAAGTACGTGGTCTTTTTTTTTTCTTCTAAAATTAAAGGTCATTGTTAGCAGGCTACTTAGCGACTACTGACATCAATGTCAATTTTGTAATGTCATGTTTTTGAAAAAAGGTGCGACCCAAAGTCCTAAGCCCCCCTTTTTTAGCTACTCATATGTAGTGATCACTATTGGAAAATTCGAATAAATCGGCTTGAAATCCTGAGAGAGTATTATATTTTTCACAAGTAACTTCTGTGTTTCTAAGTCTTTTTTGGATCACAAACCAACAAAATTAAAATTAATTAATTAATTAAATTAAGTGTATTCTGTAAACAACATTCTTTATTTCAAATAATCGATTCCTCGAGCTTACTCGAACTGTAGCTTGCTGTCTCCAGTTTTGATTACCAAGGCAGTGCGTATCGGATTGAACTTGGTAGTTCCTTCTGGCTTTGCGTTTGGCACTTTAGGAACTGAAGTATTCATTTGTTCAACACGCTCCAGCATGATACCATCGTGTTTGTATCGTCTCTGCCAGGTGTTATTTTGCCAGTTCACAACCGGTCAATACATCGTACGTTAAAAATATCAAGAGAGGCTGTATCCATCTGAGAGAAGGTCCAGGCTTCTGCACCCCACAGCAAAACTGGGATGATGAGTGCTTCGTATAGTGCCTTTTTTCTCAATGGCTTACTTAGTTTAAAGAAACAGCGATTAGCAATTCTTTCACCACCTCAAAGTTATGCCCATCAATAGTCACGTTCTGACCAAGTCTGAAATGGGAAACAACGCTCTTCGTTGACAGCTGACTTATTAATGACAATACTATTTTTTTTTTGTTTTTCGATTCAGTTACGATATTGGAAAAGGCACCAATAACTCCTTGTTTTATTTCTCACTGAAGTCATCTGTCATCTTTATCTCTCAAGAAAAATATTGAAGCACCTACATGACAGCGTGTCGCAATGTCGTAGTCGTCTATTATTTTGAAGTTATCTGTTGAGTTTCTACCAATTTTGAAGGAGGAGCAAACATTCTCTAACGTCATTCTGATAAGGTGTATCAGATTGGCATCAAGAATTTTAGAACTCGACCCTGCACGGTATAGCCCGTCAAATTTAACACTGTCATAGTCTACTTTGCAGTTGATGAGGAGGTGATGTGTATCGATTTTATATTATTCTACCTTTTTCCGGGTTTTGTCGCTAATTGAATGTTTGGTCGATTTTTCAATCTTAAAGTCTGAAGTTTAAAGGCTAATACCACTTCAATTCGAGCAAAGAAGGTGATAAGGAAAACAGTTCTTGAGTTTCATTCGTCATTTCGGCGACCAGCTGGTTGGATTATGCTCTAGTGAAATAACCAGTTTCCTTCTACCATCTTAAGTTATTCAACCGTAATATTTGCACCTCCATGAATCAGTACATCCTGGATATGAACTTCGATCACAAAACCCTTACTGTACGAGAATATTTGCATCATAATTTAACTTACTATACAAAAATTGATATTCAAACATGCCCAAAATGTTGAAAAAATGGTCAAGAGCTGACGAGTACTCTCTTTAGTTGGCACTAGAGTCCAGAAAGAAACCAAGGTACTATACCAATTAACAGACAGCTAGCTTTATAGAACTCTATTTCAAACCAATGTTTATATCTAAAAGAAGAAGCGTATTTACGAAGTTCCAAAGGTTTTTGATGAATTTTCCAAAATTAAAAAAAAATATAGTTCACGTAGAACCCGTGCCATGATGGTTAGTGCGTTGAACTGTGGACAACAAAATAATTCCGGATAAACAGTTCGGATTTAAGGCGGGTCATGACACAATTCATGCTGCGTCTAAACTCGTTTCTGATATTCAATGGAATAAATCAAAACGACAATGCACAGGTGCTGTTCTGGTTGATTTGGAAGAGGCCTTTGACACTGTATGGTTAGAGGGTCTTTACCTAAAACTGAGCAGTCTTGGCGTAAGCAAGCCATTGTTTTATATACTTTATGATATGCTTAACGGTAGCAAGTTTGTTGTCAAAAGTGGCAAAGTAACTTCTACCACAACATTCACAATTAAAAATGGTCTTCAACAGGGAACGGTGAATTCGCCGATTCTCTTCAGCATTTACACCAGCGATCTGATAGGTATTCTTACAAAGGCAATTGCGTACGCCGACGATCTAATTGCGTACAGAACGGCCCGAAAGGTTGAGGTTATTAGAATTCTCTTGCAGCGTGATTTCGACAAGATTCAGCGATATTGAGACGACTGGAAATTGAAAATAAATGTCCAGAAGTCGGAGACAATTCTGTTCCGAACTCCGTTGGCTAGGGCCACGAGGGATACGTGTAAGAATTGGCGCAAGATGGTCATCGTTGATCTTCACGGGCAGCCATTAGCGAGCAAAAGTGTAGTGAAGTACCTCGGTATCTGGTTAGATCAGTATTTATATTTCGACAGACATATAAATGCTGCTCTGACCAGGGCCAGAGGAGCCCTCGCTGTGACGAAACGGCTGTTTTTTAGCAGTCGGCTTGACCCCAGAGTAAAGGTAATATGCTACATGGCCTTCATACGGCCGATGATCGTTTACGGTTGTCCTGTGTGGTTGAACGTTGCCCCTTCCCAGATGGGTAAATTTCGGGTGTTCGAGCGGCAGTGTTTACTACGCTGTACCCGCTTATATCGAACAGCCGAATCTTCTTACGTGCATTACTATTCCAACGAGGTCCTATACAACGGGGCTCGAATCAACAGAATTGACAACTTCGTGATATAACTCGTTCGATGTCACATTGCAAGAGCTATGTCTTCGCCAACAATTTAATTTTCGGGGCGTTCTATCCAAACGACGAGTATTTTGAAAGTGCACGCTTGAGCGGCTTCATTCCACCAGAGGCATTTCTCTTTTTAAATAGATGCGTTCTGATACAGGATAGATTGGCAGTTCCTTTAATCTACCACGCAGACGATGAAATGTGGATAGGCGATTCCTGTACAATCAGGACGTCATGGCACAAGGCGGAGCAGAGCTCATTCGGTTCAGTAGGGCTGTGGCCGAACGGGACCGAACTGATAGGGTGAAGCAGGAGAACCAGTTTTGGTGGCTTCAATCGGCGCTCGGTAGTGGGTAGTCGGGATATGGTTTTAAGCCTTGGCCGGCATACATACTTCCTTTATAGTTTTAGGGTTAAGTTTTAAGTAGAATAGGCATGGTGGCACAAAAAAAAAAACATGGAATAAAAAAAAAGACAACAATATGTTAGATAGTTAGATTTGCTGCTGAGGTTATTCTAGTTTTAAGTAGTTGAAAGGTTGAACAGGCATTTTAAGTAGTTTTTAAGTAAAAATAAAAAGGGATATCGATATTAGTTTTTTTTTTTCAAATTTTCTAATAAATACAAAAATAAATAAAATTTAAATTGAAGTAAAATAGATCTTAGGGCCGAGAGGCATTAGTTGTTAGTTGTAAGTTATGGATAATTAAGCTGTATGAATTTTTGTCTAGCTTTAAGATGGGTTAAAGAATGAATTAATAAAAATTAACTTAAAAAAAAAGTGCGTTGGACTGTCATGCGAGAGGTCGTGGGTTCGATCCTTGCCTATGCCACCTAAAGTGTTTTTTCACGGGTACTGCCTCTTGCGAGGAATCTAAAAGAGTAATTCTTGTCATGAAAAGTGCTTTCTTAAATTTGCCGTTCGGATTCGGCTTAAAACTCGCGCACAGGAATGGTTGAGAGTTGTCAGTCACTAGGCTCTACTTCCCAAACGGACTGTTGCTCCACCCAATTTATTTATTTAAATTTGTATAGTTCTTTAAAAGGAAGTTTTTCTATTTTAGTCCTTTTTCCAATTTCAAGGTTTTCTTTATAATTTTCTGACTTATAGTACTTGGCTTGAAAGGAAACCTAGTCCATCAACACCTATCTTTGTATAAGTCCAACGATTACGCGCATTTGCCCAAGTTAAATGCCTGAGCTTTCGGACTTGACAAATCTTTGAGTCTATTTAAGAAGTAATGATCACGTTGCTTTCTTGTAGTTATTAGTCGTTAAATTCTGAACACTCTTAGACATAATTTTATGTACCTAATTGACAATAATTGGCATTCTCTTAAATGTCGATTTTATAACTTAAATTAGTCAAACGACTTTCCAAATTACTTTCACGATGAAGTTCAAAATGGACATTAATCAGTAAAAATGAAGAAACCGAATTATTTAAAATTTCTGCATTAAAATGTCTTTAACAATACCTACGATGTCTTTCAAAATTCCCACAGTTCCCACTTTGAAGACCACGTTAACCACATTAGTTCTCCGCTGCAACACGCCCAAATTCTCCAACTTTTCAGCTACCTACAATATTTTTCTTATGAAAAATTGCTGCACCATCGATAAAGGCTTTAAGCGAGACAACCAACTACAAAAAAGACCCGAAAGTGTCCCAATAAAGACTTTTTTCTCCCACTAAACAAGGAAAGCCGCATTTATTGTGAACACAGAAAACAAGAAAAAATAACATTCGTGGTCGTTGTCAAATCTGTTTCAAACATTATAGAATGCATTAATATGATGTATTCACCTGGCGCGAAGCCTAGGCATAGGTAGGATTGGAACCTTTAAGAGGTGCACCACAAACAAAAAAGATACAAATTCGTTCTGGTGGGGCATTTCATCATCATCTTTCTGTGTCAGTCGTCATATTTTTATGAGGCCGGTCGAGTCCCGACCCGAGTGATGCATTCGCTTACCTACCTGGATTTTTGGTGTGTGTTGTTCAATTACCCCTTCACTTGGAACGCGGTAGTTTTGTTCATCTCGCTTAATAGGTTTTCTCTTCGGTTTTCTTTCTTTTTTCTTTTGGACACAACCGTGCCGCAATTTGAGTCAATCAAAGTCCCGCGACGAAGAATGTAGACGCCATCGATAATTTACAACGTCATCGTCGTCGCATGAGCACTTTACCAATCTTCGAATCGAATGTCGTCTGAGAGAGCGCCGGCCGGCAGTGCCGCTGCGCTGCTGTTCCTGCTGCTGCTGATGCTGTCCAATGTCCAGTCCAGCCAGAGATCCAGACCAGTGTGTGTTGCACTTAATAAAAGGCTTTGGAGGCTTGCTGCAGCAGCAGCAGGGTTCGGTGTTGAGGACAGTAGATTGTTTTGTTGTTGATGGAAAAAAGTTAGTGCGTATGGATGCCCCACAAAAAAATACACAATCGGAAGAAGACAAAAAGATACTCTGCAACAGATGACGATAAAGATAGCTTACAGTGGGGCGTAAGGACATATCATCTGAACTTAATTCATTTAATTTTCTAAGCTTAAAGTAATAAACGTGTTGTTTTTAATGTCAGAAGAAGATGGACAAAAATCCACATTTCAACTTCACGTACTTTTGCATTCAAATGTTGAGCTTTTGATCTCATTTTAACACATAAAATTCCCCACTGTCTAACAATAAGTTGACCAGTTTATCAATTTCGATTCGGTTGGTTTTGGGTTTTATTTAACTTTTTTATGATATTATTTTGGCCTGATATTGGTTTTTGCTGGATCATCGTGGGGTTGATCTTGTCTTTGATCAGAAATAAACGGCAAGAAAAATGAAAACACCGCTCACTCAAAAAATGGAGCCGGTGCTGGTACTGGTGGTGTGTTGGATTCGATCAAAAGAAGCAACACGATATAAAGCATCATCCGAACGCCAACACCATTCTTTCCAAAAGATATGACGACGGTCGTCGTCGGTCGGTAGAGTTGTCTTGATTTTTTTTTTTAAATGCTGTCCTGTTGGCAGCTGAATGTTGAGATGGGAAAATAACAATGATGATGCACACGTTTATATACAATAAAAATGTAGTCTTAGTCTTGGCAACAAAAATCCAGTTGAATTTTGACACTTTTGACAAATTGTTTTAATGTCAGGTTTTAAAGTTGTTGTTTCGTAAAGTAGTCACCTGGGTACCTGAGATGGAGTTAAGATATGTAAAGGTAAAATGGGGTAAGAGCAAAGGACACTTTAATTGAGGTTTAATTGGAAGGAAGTCACGACAAAATGTTAACTGCCAGTCGATTAAGTTTGTTGTTGAGATAAAAATATAAATTGTGCGATAAATTAAGAAAAAATAAGAAATACAAAAAGGAAGGATCAAGTCTTAATGCTGTTGAGATGATCGAAGTGGAAAATCATTTATTTTTTAAAATAAGGTTGTAGGGATTTAAATATTTCTGATGTTGGTTTTGTGTTATTCACTGCTATTTTGAGTACTCATAATTTATTGAGATGTCTCTTTTTTTTGGTATCTTAACTGCAATTAATGAACGTTACGTTTCAATAAACATTTCCGGTGTTTTTTTAGAAAAACCATAAGTAGTATAGTAGAAATTTATATGAATAAGAAATACAACATTCACAGAAGAATTCTTGCAGATAAAAGGTAAAGTACGATCCTGCTGCGGATAGAGGGCTGACTTTTATTTTAGTGTCAAAAGGAATTTTCGGGTATTTTTCTTAGCAGTTGGAAGGTTTGACATTTGATGGCTTTGATCGTATAGAGAAGTGTCCAACATACAAAATACTATGACGCCTTAAAATTATTATAATAAGATCTCCGAAAAGGAAACTGATACAAGATTCACATCAAACTTCTTATTCTGGTTTTTAACTTTGTTCAGCATAAGACCAACTGTTTTTTAGTTTTCTACGCTCCTTTCAGTTATTTTTAATTATTAACTATAAATAAAAATAAAAATGTATTTCGGTAAGCTGAATTAACTAAGTTTCTTAATTTTACAATAAGCTGTATTATTGTTTGTTATTTTGTACAACTTTGTAATGAACAAAAAATAACACAGTTTATAAACGATATTGTTATCTGTTGCAGTTGAAGAACCATTGATAAACTGTGGAAAAGGTTTCAAAAAAATTTAAACATTTTGTAATTTCACTAAATTTGTTATAGTAAATGTTTAAAAATATAGAAGACAGGTGTGGAACAAAAACTAGAAAGCAAAACAAAACTTACACCCGAAAATTTATAAAATCTGTTGGTCAGATCGTGAAAATTTAAAAAGAAACGTATTTAATTAAAATTTAAAACATTTAAATATAGAATCAATATTTTAAAACTTAAAAAGAGGCAGGGATGCGACCCACACTGATAACTTCCCATCCCGTCTATCGATTTGTCTTGCTTAAAAGTTCGTTTAGATTTTATTTTATATAAAAAAACGGACTGTTGGATTTTTATATAAAAATTACCGAATATCGAAAACTATTTTTTCTGTGAAATAAAATAAGTTTGAAGCCAATATTTTTAATTTTTGAAAAGCTTTATTTTTTGTAAAAAAGCTGTCAATTCGATTTTTTTCAAAATTTTATCAAATGTTGAAAACAAAATTTTTCTTATAAGATAAAATTTGTTTGAAGCCAATATTTTAAAGTTTTAAAAAGATATTTGAGTCAAAAATCAATTTTTACCAACTATTATACATTTTTTTTTAGGTTTTTATTTTTTGTAAAAAAGCTGTCAACATCAACATTTTTCAGAATGTTGAAAACAATATTTCTTATAAGATTAAATAAGTTTGAAGACTAAATTTCAAGTTTTTGAAAAGATATTTTTTTATAAAAAAAAACTGTCAATTCGATTTTTCTCAAAATCTTATCAGATGTCAAAAACATCATTCTCGGTTGCACAAAATTGTTTTGGAGATGAAATCATATTTTAGCGGTAAAATTTTGGAGGTGACACATTTTTTTTCAGTGTTTTTGATTTATAAAAAAATCTGTTAATTTTATTCAAAAAATATATAACGTATTTGGTTCGTAAGATATTTAGGGTTAGCCAAAATGTTCTCCTTTTTTCAAACTGCTAAGGTAAAAAAACAACAAACGCAATTTTCTCGAGAGCCCTTTCTGCATCTTTCTGCCTTATTATCTGTATAACAAAATTTATTTGTAATCGATATCTATTCTGGTTCTTGAGCTGTGGACGACTAAAAAAAACGTCGCGAACGTACGGACGTACAAACGTACGTACACACGCACGCACAGACATCTTTCTAAAAATCTTTTATTTCGACTCTAGGGACCTTGAAACGTCGAGAAATGTCAAAATTTTTGAAATTTTAAAATTTGTATCTTCAATGAAAGTTTAAATTTTTCTTGTAGTACTATAAAAAGTTATGTGTACTAACTTTGAATACAAAATCCTCAAACTCATGAGCACTTTAATAGAAAAAATATAAAACCATTTAAAGCTGTCAAAAACTCATTGATTTAATGATTGGTTTTGTTCCCATTTTGTGTTCATATTTTGTAGTTAAAAATACAAATTTTAAAACAAAACACAATTTCATTGTTGTGTAAGAAATCGTGAACCACTCATAAAACCTTACTTACTTCGGATGGCGCTACTTTCCAGGGCGGACCTGGGCCTCAACCAACATGCATCCCCAGCCAGCTCGGTCCCTAGCTAGCTGTCTCCAGTTTTGCATGCCAAGTTGGTTGAGGTCCTCTCCCACCTGGATGCGCCACCTGAGTCGCGGTTTTCCTCGGAAGACCTTCCGGGCTGGAGCGTTGATGTCCATTCGCTCTAAATGACCTAGCCAACTAAGCGGTTGGACTTTATTTCTGTTAACTAGGTCAGTATCGTCGTTATATCTTCTCCTCCATTCTCCATCTATGCGTACGGGACTAAAAATCACCCGACGAATTTTTCTCTCGAAGCCTCCTAAGATGTTCTCATCTTTCTTTGACAGGGTCCAGGCCTCAGCGCCACAAATGAGAACCGGTATGATAAATGTCTTATGGATGTTGATTTTAGATGCTAGAAAGAGGACTTTACTGCTCAATTGCTAAGTCCAAAGAAGCAGCGATTTGCAAGAGCTATTCTTCGTTTGATTTCAGCGCTGGTGTCGTTGTCTGCATTAATAGCATTGCCTAGGTAGACAAAGTCCTTAACTACCTCAAAGTTATAGCTGTCCATGGTGACGTTTTGTCCAAGACGTCGTAGTTCAGTGTCCTTTTTTGATGACAGCATATACTTGGTCTTGCCCTCATTGACCACTACACCCATCTTCTTCGCTTCCGTCGCAATGCTCAAAAACGCTCCACTGACATCACGCTTTGATCTTCCAATTATGTCAATATCATTTGCATATCCGAGTAATTGGATGGACCTTTGGAATATTGTGTCTCTAGTGTTGAGGGTTGAGTTTTGCACAATTCTTTCCAGAACGAAGTTGAAGAAGTCGCATGACAGTGCATCGCCTTGTCTAAAACCTTTTTTGACATCAAATGCAGCAAATGTGCATTCTCCATCGTCATTCTGCACAAACGGATAAGTTTGACAGGGATGCCAAAACTAGACTTTGCCCTGTAGAGCTCTTCCTTATAGATGCTGTCACACGCGGTTTTAAAAACGATAAATAGGTGGTCTGTATCGATTTGAAGTTCCTGGGTTTTTTCCAAGATCTGCCGTAGTGTGAATATTTAGGCTATAGTGGACTTTCCTGGTCTGTAGCCACACTGATAAGGACCTATCAAGTTGTTGAAACTTAGAAGTTCACATAATACGGCAGAGAGGATCTTGTACGCAATGTTAAGGAGACTGATGCCTCTGTTGTTGGCGCAGTTTAGAGGGTGCAGATGAGTTGGTGCATGCTCCTTACCAAGTCATCGCCTGCTGCTTTGAATAGTTCGGCAGCGATGCCGTCAGCTATAGCAGCTTTGTTTGACTTAAGTTTAGATATAATAGCTTTCTTCCTTCGTCAAGGTCGGGTAGGCGGAATTGTTGATCTGCTTCGCCGTGGTTGTGTGGTTCTATCTCCCTTACAGCGGAAATCGGTTCGTCATCGCCGTTATATAATTTGGAGAAGTGATCTTTCCATATTCTCTACATCGACTGCGGTTCTACTACGATGTTCCCCTGATTGTCTTTACAGGCTTCGGATCGTGGGTGGTACAATTGGGAAGTTTTTTTTACCTTTTGGTAAAATTTACGAACCTCATTCCTGTTGTGATATCCTTCTATCTCCTCGATCGCGAGCTTCTAATGCTCTCTTTTTTTTCATATAAGAAGCCGGTGTTCCTCTCTTCTCTTCTGCTTGTAGAGCTCGCGAGCAGCTCTAGTCCTTTTGTGCACCGCCGTTTTGTATGCCTCTTGTTTCGCTGCGTGGCCGGCATGCGTCGTCAAACCAGGGTTTTCGCTGTGGTGGCCATGTGAAACCCAGCACTTCAGAGGCGGCATCTCTGATGGCTGCAAGGCAATGTTGCCATTGGTTTTCAACGCTTAATGCAGGCAGCATAGGACTCCTTAAGAGGTTATTAGAGACTCGATCGGAAAAGGATATGGCAGTCTCTTGCAATTGTAGCCGTCTTACGTCAAAACTTCTCACAGTACTTCCTGGTTTTGGCTTGGATCGGGATATCCGTAGCCGTACCTTGGCTACAACGATGTAGTGGTCCGAGTCAATGTTGGCCTCTCGAAATGTTCGGATATCCTGTAGACTGGAGAAGTGTCGTGCGTCGATCGCAATGTGGTCAATCTGGTTGACGGTTGATTGATTAGGAGATTTCCATGTCCTCTGTTAAATATTAAGATGTGTGAACTGCGTACTAGCTACAAGAACGTCTCGCCCCGCAGCGAAATCGATCAGCCTGAAACCGTTGTCGGAGGTGGTGTCGTGCAGGCTGTATCTCCCGATGATACCACCAAAGATGTCTCTCTTCCTAGCTTGGCATTACAATCTCCTAAGACGATTTTAATGTCATAGCCAGGGCACTGCTCTGCTCATATATCTTTTCTAAGACCTCGAAGAATATGTCTTTGGTGTCTTCATTTTTCTCCTCTGCTGCGGCATGCGTGCATATGAGGCTTATGTTGGCGAATTTAGCCTTGGTTCGGATTGTCGTGATGCGCTCGCCCACACTGTTGAAACTCAAGACTTTTTGCCTGAGTCTAGTTCCAACAACAAATCCACACCCAAATAGACACAGTCTTCGTTCTCTGTTGCAGTCGCCGTAGTTTACATCGCAATCTTTTAGTTTGCGTTTGCCCGGTCCATCCCATCGCACTTCTTGGATGGCTGTAATATCTGCCTTGCAGCAGTTTAGGGCTTCCGCTAATTGTTCGGCTGCACGTGGTCTGTTAAGGGACCTAACATTCCACGTACATATCCGAAGTTCGTTGTCCTTATATCGTTTGCGTGGGTTATCAACAGTGAATCCGTCCGCATCCGAGTCTTGCTGGTGCTTTGCAACTAAAGGTATTGTTTACGTGGCCAGGAAATCACTCCGACGGCACAACCCCCAACCTGGCCAGATCCATAGTATAACTCCAAGGACGGGAAGCCGGATAAACCGCTCCATACAGGCCTTGGCTCCGAATGTGTCGAAGATGTCCTATAAGGTGTTCACTAAGTAGTTCAATTGTAGACGCCACCGTTGATTCTATCTCGAGAATTCGTCCGCTGCCGCCTGGATAAGGAGAGGTGCCTTAGTGGAAACACCTCTCCCCCTCTCTCGTTTGCTGCCCCCAACAGCTTTGCACTGGGGTTGGAACCCAATCTCCAGTTGAGGTACTAGGCACCCGATGTTCACCGCAGGGAGGTGAGAGTAGGAGTTGATAGACAGAGGTGGGTTTTGAGAAAAACCTGTGGACGCTTGTGTCCTCTTGAATGCACAATGCACATGTCTACCATTTAAAAATCGGCCTTGTCAACATGTTGTGTTAATATTTTGTAGTTAAAAATAAAAATTTCAAAATAAACACAATTTCGTTGTTATTAATTGATTTAGTTAATAAAATTGTATTATTACTCAAACTGACTTCTTCAAAATCAAAACTATTAATATATTGTCTTTAACAAGGTTCCGTATACCTTTTGAAATTCAAAGAAATCCTTGTACAGAATGCAGTTTGTATTAAATAACTAATAAAAGCTCTTGGAAGCAATTTAAATTCTGAGAATCAAAAATGTCGGCTGCTATACCTACTTCCCAAAAAAACAACCTTTTTTATGGCGACCATCCCTGACCAATATGGTGAATTGTTTATAATTGATGCAATTTACATTTAACACTAAGAAACTATTTTATGTAAATGTGTATCATCAATTTAATTATTATTAACTTTAAATGTCATAACGCCACTAATGGTGCATCATAATCGTCGGCATCAACGCCATCATCAAAGAAATGGCCTTCCCGCACTCAGTGTCTGTTTTTCCCTTCATATATGCATCTAAAAGCAACAACATCAATTAAACACTTAACTTAACCCTTCCTCTTTTAATATTTAAATTTAGTACCAATAACATACAATCTACATATATGTATACACACCCTATAAACCAATTTAATACCACATCGAAATTAAGTTACAAATCTTGTCAAATAGACAAAATGGGACCATCCCCTTGCATACATCAGCTAAATACTCGTCGTCTCATATATGCGACTTGAATTATTCCAGCTGCGTTTGTCGAATAAAGGAACCACAAAACACCCTCTGTTGGGCGTTAAGATAACCACACTGCCCGCCCGCCAGATACATGCATATATACAATTCAAATTCATAGCAAATATTTCATTTAAATTGGCCGCGTACTGCGGACTCTCGCGACTCCACCTTATCGATCTGGAAAATAGCATTGACGAGGTTTTGGAACATCAGCCAACAACAAAGACGAATACCACAACAGCACAGTTCCTCAATGAGACAGACCGCATTTTTGGTCATATATCGTCCAGAAATTCTGGGCAGCTAACCTCTAATTTTCCAAATGGACAGACGACACGATATCATCTGCGCCGCGCAGCGGCCGGCCGCGACTATGCCAGCCAGTCCAGTGGTTGTTATAGGTAGGTTGTGCGGAGTATGAAGTTGGACAAAATGCTTCGACATAGAACACAAAACTCGTCCTCTGGTTTATGGATGTGAGCTAACCATACTTTGCCACCATATTCTGGACAAGGTGAAGGAATATGTTATGGGTAGGTTGCCGCATCACAAAATGATGACAACCAAAGAGACGCGGCCGACTTGGACGTTTATATAGAAATTTGAATGACGATGGTGGAGGGAAGTGAAGTGAAGTGGATGCAATAAATGTGAACCCCCTTATTACTAGAACAATAAATAACACTCCTCTGTAATTTCAATGGCAATTATCTAGCGATAAAAGTCAAAAGCGGGACGGCACTTATGAACGTCTATACTGCCTACATTATTATATACCTTATACCTACATACACATGTAAAATACATATATAAACACCGTAAAGTGATTCACAGGATTTTTAATATCTTTAGAATCAAATAATGGCTATTTTTTGGACGTTACAAAACTGAGTGTCCTTGCTTTTGAAGCCCATGGATACTAGATTAACGAATTGAGAATAATACTCATTTCACACATTCTGTCCTGAAGACTTTTAGGTTTTAGGTATATGCCTCTTGATGGACATTGCACCTTTCATCAAATTCTTTAAAAACCAATTTGATTCCTTTATCCTCGTATACATCTGTTAATTTGTGGTCAGTCTATTGAAAATGACCACACGGACTTCCCTATAATCCACCAATCCCTTTCCGCCATATGCTCCTGTCAATATAAATACGCATACGTATGTATACAATTTCAATAAGATCCTCTCCAATGGCCTGTCAATGATATGGTCAACCCCTATTAACGCCGAACCATCTGTTGCGATTGGTAATTTTCGAGACCGTCTCCTTAGCCTTGACCACTTCTAATCAACGCTCTATCACACGCGTATACCATATACACACCTCGAAAAAAAAAACAATAGAAAAATGCCAAAGGAAAACAAACATTCTTGGTAATTTCCGCCAGAATTCAAAATCCAACTCCAGTGGCAACTGCACGCGGCGGTGGCGAGCGGTCCGCAGTGCGCAGAACTCAGTGCAACGCGCAATCATAATCACATACACCACCAGACACAGAACAGCAACATTCTTTGGTTATGGAACATGGAACCCTATGCCAGACATGCACGTAACCTTTGATCTTCCTCAAATGAGACACTACCTATACTGGGCACCAGCACCGTTGGCACCACAGTGTCCGCCACTAATAACAATTCTAGCTTCCAAGTTCCACGACCTTTTGCAGCATTGTTGCAATATTACTGTTTGTCTGTTCCTGCTCCTCTTCTGGTTGGCAATTTCATTCATGAAAGGAGCTCTTTCGGATAAACATACTCGATCCTATAGTGTTGGCCAATAAACCACATGGATACACCAAAACAACAAAAATCCAATCGGACAAATCAATTTTAAGATGGTTAAGTTGCGGTCCCAGGTTAAGGTATAGGTACTGCGATTGGGATGATGATGATGTGGTGTATAAAATATATACGATATGGTGATGGCGTGCCCATGAGTTCAACCAAAAGGAACAATACCTGTGCAGAGAAGCAACAAGATTGTTACGACATTTTGATCGCTAATCATTTTGGAAGTCGTAACTGCTTAGTAAGATTGTTTTTAAATTTCAAAACGTTGCCAATTAAAATTTCTAAACTGATTTTTTTCGGAACTGTTTCAATTGAAAAACAGAGGCTGGGATGCGACCCAAACTGATAACTTCCCATCACGTCTGTCAATTTTTGTCTTGCTAAAAAGGTTTGTAGGTTTTCGTGTTTTGTTAAAAAAGTTGTCAGTTGAATTATTCAAAGAAAAATGTTTGGTCTAAACATCTATTTTTGTTAACGAAATTTCATACTGTAGGCCCATTAACATAAGAGAATTTTCCATTATACTTTTCCGCGACTTCCCAAGACACTTCTAGGAGGCGAAACGCCAAACTCTTCATTGGAAAAGTGACGTTTGACCAAATCATGTGAATCATCTTCTTGTTTTACAGCATCATGAAAAGGGAAAACCATTGCAGGTCTGCAAACTTGGTGAACACAAGAAAAACTTGAGCTTGAAGCAATTTGTTTAGCCCTTACATAGACCATCCACCCAAGAAGTGTTTTGAGAGCACAAGGTTCTTCTTCGTTTCCATGGTTTTGTCCATGACCCAAGAAAAATTTACCTTAAACCAGTCCAATTAAAATGTTTGGCTTAGCATTTACCAAATGTCCAATGGTAAACCACGAAGGTGAAGATACTTAAACTTTAAGTTGGAGACATCAACTGATTTACTAGGCAGATCCAAATCTTTCACTGCATACACGTTTGTCGCTGTGACTTATTGATACCAGACACTGCCAAAGTTGTTCGAAAAGAATTTTCCAAACAAGTCACACCTTTAGTCCATTGCAGAGACAAATATTCTGGAAATCCTTCTAGGCAAAGGTCATCAAACAATTCTTTTTCTAGCATTGTCAAGGACAAATAATCGTCAATCTTAACCATTACGTAATTATTAGTGACAATATGAGAAGAATGGATATGAGACTCCGGAACAAATGAATTGGCAGCTGCATTAAGCACTGGGTGATCCAAACTTGATTGGTGCATTAAAGGATGATGTCGTCTTGGAGAATCGTTAGTACCACAAGTTCTTTTCTTGCCACAAACTCTCCAATCGTGTTTGGAGGAATCCAAATAAGTGAAGCATATAGAATTGTCTTTTACAAATAAAAGTCTTTGATCCTCTCGAAATGCTTTGAACTGAGCACACTGATGTAAATGATATTGCTTTTTATTACACTTCTTACACAACGCATAACAAAATTTATTTAAAGTCGATATCTGTACTGGTTCTTGAGCTGTAGACGACGAAAAAACCTTCGCGGACGTACATACACACGCACGCACAGACATCTCTCTAAAAATCTTTTCGACTCAAGGTACCTTGAAATATAGAGAAATGTCAAAATTTACAATTCGACAAATTGGACCGATTACAATAACTTCCTATGGGACGTTAAAAATATGTGATATCAGGATCAGAAGCTTAACCTACATTATGCCCAATATATTGTGTTGGGGACCTTTGTATGCTTTAAAATAGTTTATCGTCTGTTTAAATAACTACGCTGTAGTAAGGTGTCTGGAGTCAAGTGAAAAACGCTTACTTTTTAAAACAATTCATGTTCAAATGGTAGACAAGTGCAGTCAAGAGGACACAAGCGTTCACAGGTTTTTCTCAAAACCCACCAATGTCTATCATCTAATACTCTCACCTCCCCGTGGTGAACATCGGGTGCCTAGTAGCTCAACTGGAGCTTGGGTTCCAACCCTAGTGGAAAGTTGTTGGGGGCAACAAGCCTCAGATACGGACGGATTTACTGTTGACAACAAACGCAAACGAATTAAAGACAACAAACTTACGAACAACGGCCGAAAAATCAGCGGAGGCCATAGACCGCTATAAAGCAGACATCACCCCCATCCAGGAAATACGATGGGATGGGCCAGGCAAAAAGAGGATGAAAAACTGCAATATTTATTATGGTGACTGCTACCACGAAAACCAACAGCCCTTATTTGGATCCGGCTTCGTCATTGGAGCCAGACTTAAGCAAGAAGTCTTGATCTATAGGTGCATCAATGCGTGCCTCATGATCATACGCATCAAGGCTAAATTCGGCAACATAAGCCTGATATGCGCGCACGCCCCCACAGAAGAGAAAGACGACAGCATCAAAGATATGTTCTTCGAGCTCTTAGACAAAACATATGAGTCCTAGCTACGATATTAAAAATGTCCTGGGCGATTTTAATGTCAAGCTACTAAGGGATTCTTTGGTGGAATAATCGGGAAGAACAGCCTGCACGACAACACTTCCGACAACGGATTTAGGCTCATAGATTTTGCTGCGGGCCGAAACGTCATGGTAGCCAGTACGCGTTTTCCAGACCTTAACATCCACAAAGGAACTTGGACTTCTCCAGATTAATCTACCGTCAACCAGATTGACCATATTGCGATCGACGCCAGACACGCTTTCAGCATCATGGTTGTACGAACTTTTCGATTAGCTAACATCGACTGGGACCACTTTCCAGAACCAAGACAAAACAGGGAGATGCTGGGAAAAGGTACAACGTCGAACGGCTACAATGGCAAGAGATCGCCAAATCCTATTCCGACCGAGTTACAAGTAACCTCTCTCGAAGTTCTCTGCCGCCAGTACGAGTAAAATGTATCGAAAACCAGTGGCAACATTGCCAAGATGCAATCAGAGAAGCCGCCTCTGATGTGCTGATTTTCAAACAGCCACCAACAAGGAACCCCTGGTTTGATGACGAATTTCGACAGGCAAATGCAGCCAAACAACAGGCACGCAAAGCGGCACTGCATAAAAGGCCGAGAGCTGCTCATGAGCTCTATGAGCAGAAGGGGCGAGAGAAACGACGACTTCACAGAGGGAAAAAGAGATGACATGGGAAGCGTGCGGTCGAAGATGTTGAGAGGTTTAAAAGCAAGAATGAAGTTCGAAAGTTTTATGAACAGGTGAAATGAAATTCACAGGAACATAAACCTAGAACCGAAAGCTGCAAAGACGAAAGTGGAAACATCATAGTGGAACCGCAGTCAATGCTAAGGATATGGAAGGACCACTTCGAAGGACGATTGCCGCTGTCAGGCAGGATGATGATCTAGACAACGAAAGCCAACAATACCGTCTTCACGACATAGACGAAGTTAAGATTGCCATATCTAAGCTGAAGTCTAATAAAGCCGGTGGAGCAGATGGGTTGAATACCGAGCTCTTTAAAGCAGCTGGAGATAAGTTGGTTAAGAGCATACACATAACTTATCTGTTAGATATGGTCGGAAGAAAGCATGCCCGATGAATGGAACCTCAGTATTGTTTGCCCAATCCTGAAAAAAGGAGACCCTCTAAACTGCCCCAACTATAGAGGAATAAGTCTGCTTAACATCGCCTATAAAATCTTCTCTGGCGCAATCTGCGAACGTCTAAAGCCCATCATCAACAACCTGATCCTGGAAAAAACCCAAGAACACCAAATCGACACCCACCATCTTTTCATCGAGTTCAAGGCCGCATACGACAATATCGACAGGGACGCATATCTAGTTTTGGCAGAATTCACGCTGCTCTATAAAGGTTGGAAACAACTTAACAGAACATTTCGATGTCAAAACAGGTTTTAGACAAGGTAATGCGCTGCCATGTGATTTTTTTAACATCGTGCTTGAAAGAATAGTGCAGAGCTCACACGACAACACTAGAGGCACTATCTTTCAAAAGTCTGTCCAATTACTAGCTCATGCTGATGACATTGCCATAATCGGATGAACTCAGCGTGATGTCAATGGGGCATTTGTGAGTATTGAGGCAGAGGCGGCAAAAATGGGTTTAACCGTTAATGAGGGCAGAATAAAGTACATGCTGTCGTCAAGAAAGGAAATACAATACCGACGTCTTGTTCAAAACGTCACCATCGACAGACGTAACTTTGAGGTAGTGAAGGACTTCGTCTACCTAGGTTCCGCTGTAAACGCAGAAAACAACACCAGCCCTGAGATCAAACGCAGAATAACTCTTGCTAACCGCTGTTTCTTCGAACTATGAAAGCAACTCAGTGGTAAAGTGCTCTCTCGAGGGACCAAAGTGTTGCTATATAAGACCCTTACTATCCCCGAAGGGGAGTGAAGGAGAAGATGGAACGACGAACTGTACGGGCTGTACAGCGACGTAGACTAAGCCAGAAGAGTAAAAGTCCAACGACTAAGATGGCTGGGTCACCTAGAGCGCATGGAAACCAATGCTCCGGCCCGGAAAGTCTTCGAATCCACACCCACAAGACAGCGCAGTAGAGGAAGACCGCGGATCAGGTGGCGCGCACAAGTGGAAAGTGACCTCAACCAATTGGAGCGCGAAACTGAAGACATCTAGCTAGGGACCGAGGTAGATGGAGAAGTTTGTTGGGTGAGGCCCTAGTTCACACAGGACTATAGCGCCACCTTAAGTAAGTAAGTTTTAAAATAATTCGATTTTTTTAAGCAAAAAGTGGATATCATTTCAAATTGAAATCGAACAAAGGTTTGGCTGCCAGTAAACGTATCTAAAAAAAAATAGGAACTGTGACTTCAGAATATTTACCATTTTTGTACTGAAATTTAACAATTGTGATGCCTTGTTGAAGAGTATACCTTTTAAATTTGGTAATCTCGTAGTTGTATTTCTTATCAAAAAAATGTTAGACTTTTTTTTAGAAAATTAATCATAATAGTTTGAAAAGAATGATATAGTTTTGACGTCCATAACCTAATTTATTCTCAAGATATTCGAGCCCAAAATCAATTTTTAAAAAAGTTAGCAAGTGTCAACAAATTATTCTTTGATACATAAACTTTCGAGGTAACAAACCGATACAAATTATTATTTGTTCGAAAATTTAAAAATTTGGCATAACGTCGCAATCTTTAATATACATAAAACCTAAAAGAGGTCGCTAGCATGATTATTGGTTCGGTAGTAACTAATTTTTTTTTAAAGACCTACTGCATCTTTTGATATTATTGCAAGTTGAATAAAATTTATTTGAAGTCGATATCTCTGCCGGTTCTTGAGATATGGCTCACGTATTACGAACGTACCTCTGATTTAGAATCTAGGAGAAATATCAACAATTTCAATTTAACGAATCAAAACAAATACAATAACTTCCTATGGGAATTGTCAGAACATGAAATTTCAACTTCATTTCAGTCCAACTCCGATTCGAGTTCTAATTTCAAATGACGGAAAATTTGCTCCAATTCAGGTCGACTTTTCGATTATGTTATAAACGTTTTAAATTATGATATAACACCGCTCGGGTATTGATGTCTACCTTTTTTAATCCTAAAACCAAAATAAGAAAGAAAGGAAACATAAGACCTGACTTAAAATCTTTGAACTGGCAACAAGGCTGAGTAGAGTATGTCGCCTTCACCATACCATGCCACCCACCTATATAATTCCTCACTGGATCATACTCTCCAATTCCATGATATGGTTATCGCCTGACCGCTGCTGCCGCTCCACCACTCTGAGCGGTATTAATATTTTCATCGGAATGTGATTAATGGCCGCGATGTCGTTTGAAAACAAAAAGTCGAAACACACAGTGTGCACCACGGGGCTACAAGAAAGAATTGAGCGTTCTCGAGGAGAACGCCAAGTTATTATATGCTTCGCGGGATATCCTTGTGAATGGATTGTTGGATTGCATATATAGTATTTTTGTGTTGCTGGATTTATCCTCCAGTTTTATGGAGGAGGATTCATTCTAGATTCTTTTTTTATTTTATGTAAACTTCGTATTGCGTTTCATCATCTTCGTCATCTGTGGTAATAATCTGAATTGAGCTTGGATTTGGGGTCCTTTATTGCCATCAGTGAAGCGTTAAAATACATTTCATGTGCCCTGAAATCTGCATCGACAACAAAATAAAATAAAACTGCGAAGAAGGTGCCTCCTGTGTGCTTTATCTGATGGGTTTCCTTGTTTACATGATCTTTTGCTGTGGTTTTTGTATGTTTTTCAACTGTGGCTCTTAATTTTGAACTTATTTCTGTTTTTTTTTTTTGTTGGTTTTTTATAAAGGTTTTGTAAAATATCAGATATGTGTTTTTGTGCATCACTTCAATGTGCAGGATGTGAGCGCGCCACCTCCTCGTATGACCATTGTCTCCACGGATGATCTCTTGCTTCACCTGGTTGAGGTATTTTAAATGATTCCATCTAATGGCCAAAGGGCAGTGTAATTTAGTTTTTGATTTGTGTTTTTTTTAGCTTTATGCATAAATAAATGTAAGCAACATACGTATTGAAAGGAATTTTCAATATTGTATTGATATTGAATGGTGTAGGTGTTGCCAACTGGTGGAAGAGAATGGAAATTTGTTTTGGGTTTTTAAAAATTTGGTAAATTTGATTTTTTATTTTTTGATTTTTTTTATGAAAATGAGTTTTTCGAAGAAAAAAAGAAAACTATTGGATACATCGACATTTTGATCTGTAATAAAATTAGTTTTAACAAATTTTTGAGTTCTTTGTATCTAAAAGTAGACCGGTTTTTTGCAAATTAAGAAAATACCGACATTGATTAAAGTTTATTTTATTTAACTTTTTTAATAATTAAAGGTAGGTATGTTAGCTGAAGGAATTGCATGGCATGGCCGTCCACGGGGGAACTTTTGTAGAGTTGTTTTAAATAATTACGACATGCTTTAATTTGTTTAAGGTAGGTACCTTATAAATCTATAAGCAACACTTTCTTGATATGGAATGCAACAAAAAGTTGCATACTCAATAAAAAATCATGTATTCAATATCGTTAGCAGCAACTTCTTATAAGATAAGTTGATTTTACAGCCTGGAGCAAGCCTCACTAAGCGAACTTTTCTTGGTGGATTTCGAATTTTTAGTTAATTTTTCAATAAACATTATTAAAAAGCTCATTTTACTTTAAGCATTAACTCAACAAATGACGGTTAATATCTAGTGAAGAATTGTGTCAAGAACTTGGTGAACTCTTAATCCTACTGAGAGAGCTCTTGTTCTGAGTTTTGAGGGCCGTCCTGTCTCGAAATAGATCGTAGATTGGGATCTTTTGATATTGTCAAGCTTAACTCTCAAAAAAATAAATATTTTTCGTAAAAGTATGAAAATAGCTCAAAAATCTTTGAAACACGTACAAATATTCAAATATTTGTCGTTACCCTTTAGTTGAACTCTTGAATATAGGGTTATCCATTTAGCGGTTTCTAAAAAAAAAACATTAAAAAGCACATACAATATTTTTTACTATTGTCAAGTTAGCACTACATTTTTCGAAATTTAAATAAACTGATTATGCAGTTAAATGTAGCTTTTTTGATGTAAATTAGTTGGTGTAAAAAATTTTAGCTCGACGATTTTTTAAAAAAGTGCTAAGTAGTCTTAGGTTGTTATCAAGTTAGCACTACACTTTTTGATTTTGTTAAAACTATGTACGCAATTAGTTGATAAGTATTTGTTGTAAATTAATTGTGGGTAGTACCCGTGGCATGATTGTTAGTACGTTGGACTGTCATGCGAGATGTCCTGGGTTCGATCCCTGCCTGTGCCATCTAAAAGTTTTATTCGCAGGAACTGCTTCTTGCAACGAATTCACCAATTCTCCAAGAGTAATTCTTGTCATGGAAAGTGCTTTCTCAAATAAGCCGTTCGGATTCGGAATATAAACTGTAGGTCCCCTTCATCCCTGCAGTTACTCACACACATGAATGGTTGAGAGTTGTAAGTCACTAGGCCCTGGTTCTCTAGGGACTGTTGCCCCACCTAATTCATTTATTTTAAATAAGTTGTGAAAAGGAAAAACTTCCAATTTTTTTTTTTTTAATTGGGTATGTAGTGCTAACTTGACACCATGAGCCCAGGCATAAAACATGGATATTCGCAAATTGAACGATGCAATTAATTTTGGTTTTTTTTTATAATTCACAAGCATTGAAGGGGACATTAGTACCCTTTATATGTTTATATTCAAACACTGCGAGCGTTAGGCAAATAGGGAACTTCTGAACTTCACAATTTGAGGAAAAACAGAGTTGGCTAAAGCATTCCACATTCTCGATGTGTGATTTAAGAAAGAATCGCTGTACTTGACAGTACGCCCGAAATTGAGCTCAAGGGTAAACTGATGAGCATTCCTGGGAGTGCGAGTATTGCGGCTGAATAGTTTAAGAGGTGGAATGCAAATGGCTAATTCGACAGAACATTGTTTGTAAAAGGGGTGAAAAATTTCTTGCATCGTCGGAGAATTCCTAAGCACCTGGCAGTATTTTTAGCGATATCGAATATGTGATCATTTCATAAGAGGTGATCTGTGATATTCATACCGAGTACTGTAAGTTGATTGGTTTCCTGGATGCAAGTGCCACTCAAAGATAGTGGCATCGGGGGTGCGTTACGCTTAAACGACAGGAGACAGCATTGAGTTTTCGAAGCATGAAATTCTACACGGTTTTTGATTCCCCATTGGACAATGCTGGCAAGATCAGAATTTAATGAGCTTATCAAACGCTGCCGTTAAAGTTCCACATCCGAAGGACAAGGGTGTGAATCTTAAAACGAATATGAAAAGCTGAGGGTACTGTCGTCGGCGAAACAGTGTAATGGATGAGAAGTGAGAGACAAAAGATCGTTTATGAATATAAGGAAGAGAGTGGGAGATAAAACGGAGCCCTGGGGGACAATAGCATTTATTTTATGAATTTCAGACTTGAAACCATCTAATACATATACAACTTATATTAAACGGTTAGAAAGCTAATTTCTAATCCAACGAAGAAGAGATTCATCGATACCAAAAGCTCACATTTTCGATAAGAGAGCTTGGTGCCAAACTCTATCAATTGCTTTTGAAATATCAAGTGCAATAATCTTACTTTCTCCAAAACGATGTAAAGATTTGTTCCACTGTTCGGTGAGATGAACAATGAGATCACCAATGGACCTATTGCTACGAAAACCATACTGTCGGTCATTAAGAAGCTTCCGTTCTTCAAGATATTTTTTAAGCTGAAAATTAATCAGCGTTTCCATGACCTTAGATAGAAGGGACGTAAGTGCAATTGGACGATAGTTTGAGGGGGAGGAGGATTCGCCTTTTTTAGGGACAGGCTGGACAAATGCATTTTTTCATCGACTTGGGAAGAGACCTGTAGAATAGGAAAGATGAAAAAGCTTACCCATTGGTTTTGCCAGCGTTTAAGAACACACCTTCAGAACAATAGAAGGAATACTATCCAGACCAGTAGATTTGTGTATGTGAAAGTCTTTCAGTACTCTTGCGACTGCACGAGTGGGAAAGAAGATTTGTTCCATAGAATCATTTACGATCTCAAGAACAGGTGGACTTATGACACTATCCGGTAGCGTCGAATTAATAGCAAAATGTGCTGCAAGCAAATTGGCTTTATCAATCGAAACGTGGTGTTTCGTACGTTTTTTACAAATGACCAAACATTTTTACTACCTTCGGAACATTGTAGTATTTTTTGCCTTAATTTCTAATCATGCAAAAATTTGGTTAGACGAATATGACCATTGCAGGTCATTATAGCTTTTTTTAACTTATTCCGGTTTGGGTTGGCTTTATTAGAATGGAAACTTACATCTCTGAACCTAATAACCTCTTTGCAGCTCGAGTCAAACCATGAGTTCTCTTTGGGTTTGATAGATTTCATCCTATTCGGGATAAAATTTCTCATTCCAAAAAGAATTAAATTTGTTACCACATCTGCGCTAGAATCCACGTCACTATCGGGGAAGCATAGTGACGAGTTAAAGTTCCTGAAGAATTCATTAAGACCGTCCCAGTTGGCTTTCTCATATTGCCAAACGGTTCTCATAGGAGTTTTACATTAGTTTTTGAACATTTTAGGAATTTATTTCTTTCCTTAACTAATTTACAACAACAAGACTACAATTTTTTTCATTTTGAAGAATTTTATATTTTTGTTTGATATTAATTTGTAGTATAAAGTTGGAACATCATTTAAATAGCCAGCACGAGAATTGTTGCATGCATCTATATTTTTGAGGTTAATTTCGACCACTTTTTGACACATATTGGGCGGTATCTCAGCCATAACTTAACGAATGTTGGTTTTTAAGTACTCAAAAGTTTAAGGTTTGTCTGCATTAATACGGTCTTTTGCGTAGGCCCACGAAAAAAGTCCAGCCATGTAAAATCGCATGATCTTGGTATCCAGTGGAGACATTATCTTTTTGTGTATGTAATGACCTCTCTTCAATTACTTGAGGTTTTTCAGAACCCCAAATACGACAATTTTTTGTTGACCCACCGGGTGTGCTTCGCAGATTAAGAAAATTGTATTCGAAAAATCGCCGTCCACCGTCTTATCTTGAAGAAAACATTCGATGTATCTACTACGTTGTGAATGGTAAACTGACTTCAGTTGTTGTGTGAGCTGAAAACAACGAGGAATTTCAAGTGGTACGAGCGAAATGATTATGAAACGATCATCTGTAACCATTCTTATGTCTTCCTATTTCTTCACATTTTTGTCGATTAAACCCTAATCTCATTTTAAAGCTCGAAATGTGTCTGTGGTAAAATCACCAGGTTTTAAAAATTTGTATGCATTGTGCTATAGTTGCACGATCCATTTTTGTAAATGACAGAATTTAAACTGAAAACAAATTGGTTAAACAACTTAGTTTGATAGATGTCGTATTTAAGCCCTATACTTTTAAAACCGCAAATCCGATATCGCGTTATACTAGCAAACGCAAACATTTATGTATATATACATATTTAGATGATCAGATTCATGGCGGATTTCGGTTTTGAAATATTCATGTTTTGATTCAAATATTATTTAGTTTGTTGAAAGCGTCTTATGTCATTAATGAAAAAAGTTTGCTTAACAAAGAGAAAAATAAAATCTTTTTGTGTTTTGTAATTATCAATCAAGTTCAAAACTCAAAACTTTCAATTTCATTTACAAAGCTTTCTATTAAAAAAAAAAAAAAACAGAGTCTAATTAGAAATTTCTCAACCACAATAAGTCTATAACTACAATGATATGATAATCTTCACAAACATTCTTCAATAAAATCAAACGTTTTGTTGGCTTTGCATATATCTAAGCAGGAAAAGTTCGTAAGCTTTTAAATTTAAATTACGATTATCTCCAAAAATATTTATGAACTTAGCAAACATTTTCATTAGCTTACGAATCTTTCGTATTTAGATTCATGAATGGGTTACAAATTGTCGTTAGCTTGCAAATGTAGACTGATCTATAAAATCCTACTACTGAAACTTAATGTAATTTTTTGATATATTTAAGAATTAGATCACAAAAATATTTACCTACAACAAATTATGACAAACTACTCAATATTCAACAAAAATATTCTCGTCGATTACTAAGAATTTTACTCCCGGTGAATCAACTCGATCCACTGACATTTTCCATTAGATGTACAACTGAATCATGAAATTTGCTAGATTTGCAATGTCGATTCCTAAAACCAAACTACCTTATTATTTCTAAACTAGCTTATCGAACGCTGTCAGTTATGACATTCCTGAAGAATCAATGACATCCCAGATGCTATGGAAGTAATTATTTCATTATTTTAAAGCTTTATTACATGAATATTTTTTAGTAAAATATTTGAATGCACTTTACTTTAAACATTCAGTGCTGATTTCAAAAAGATATCATTCATCTCTATTTTTTACCATTGGTCAGATACACGCCAATTTTTCGCAGCAGCATGAAGAAAAAAACTCAAACATTCATTATGATAAACTTTAAACTCACATTTTAAAACTTTCTTTTAATCATATTTTTTTTGTTTTCATTTAAGTAAAAATTCTGGACTGCCAAAGCGTTGCGATAAGTTGAAAAATAAAATGTCGGTGGAGCAGGACATGTTACGGACCTTCGTTCAACTTCCTTTCGTCAAATTAGATAATAGCAAAAGTTTGGAAAATAATTATTAGAACTGAAACTTAAGCTCATTCATAGAACTCAGCAAAGATGTGATATTTATAACTACTATCGAAGCTTAATTATTTACTGTAAAACAATACAAGCATTTCATATAAAAATTAGTATGAATTTCAATACTTTATTGTTTTAGAAAGCCAAAGTATTTATAGCCTCTTAAAACGCATTCATCCATCATCACAAGAAATAAAAAAATAACATTAATGAACCTGTGCCTCTCTGACACAAGTCAAATAAAATAATGCCCTGTACTGTGCATCCGTACCTTAAGATGATGCATTATCTTCTGGTGTGCACATTGCGCACGAGAAAGTTACTTCGCGTGCGTGCGTCGCGCCGCGTTGTTGCAGTGAATATTGATCATATTCTTTCAAAACAATAATTTTATTTATTGTAAAAGAGGTGTCTATTATAAAAGAGTAAAAGCCTTTTACACTCAATTTTGATATTAATCATCGGCATTCCCATTCATTTCTAGGTTTTGCTTTTCTCCAAATTTATTTCGTGTCCCTCTTTATCAAAAAATACGCATTGATTTTTATGACCTTAAGTAAGAGGAAAAATACGCCTTTTGGTCAACGCATATTACACGAAGTCTTGCTTTGATCAACCAGTGATATAATTTCTCATTGAATTTATGAGGCTTGAATTATGACCGAAGAAACCTCCTTCCATTACTTTGCGGTACCTCTTCTATGCCTTTATATATTGTCTATGCTGATAATGATGGTCATCCAGTACATTATTGTGTATATTTCTATGTATTTATCTAAGTTTTTCGTTCCGCTATTTCCATAAGAAAATTACACACTCTCACATGATATTAAAAGGAAGAAAAGAAACGCTGAAACTTGCGATCACGACTTTGATGACGATCACGCTTGACGCTGTCTTACCGCTGAATTATATACAAGAAAAAGAGTGTGCTTACGCAGAGTGACGATGTCCACTGATATTTAATGCTATAGAAACATATATGAGTAGGCAAGGTACCATCTCTGGCACAACCTGGCAATTAACTTCTTTTTTTTCAAATGCAACAACAATTGTATAGGAAGACTTCACGAGTAACATTGTATCTTTCTCACTGAATACGCGCATAATATTGAAACTTAATTAGGGAAAGACCATCACACAACAAGAAAAGCAATGTTTACCTTCGTTGTGCCCAATGCTCTAAGAAGTTTCCGTTTTGAGGCAGAAGTTATGGCGTATGCCTCATAATACGTAACCAACTTGGAAGTCGGATGAACTAAGAAAAATCTTTCTTATTAACTTGCTCTAAGGTGTCTCAGTCTTATAAACACTTATTGCATTTGTTTCTAAATTTCTCTTTGCATTTAAAGATAATATCACGCTTAATTCGTGAAACCGCTGTTTTATTTCCGTGAAAGTCTAAGCACTCCCCTCAATCCCATCAAAAAACCTAGTTTCAGTGACGTCAAGAAGTGCAAAGTCGTGGCTTTGGTCATTGACAGAAGCGATGATGATGGCACAATTTCGGATGATCGTTGGCAGTTGGTAAAAGTAAAGCTCTTGGGTGGCTTTCTACGCATTTTAAGAGAGCTTCCAAGACCACTTCATTCCATAAGCGATGCGGGTTGGCATCAAGGTCATGTCATACTCATGAATTGTGGCGATCAGGGATTTTTTGACATGTACAACTTTGCTGTCAACCGGTTAGGTGAATTTTTGCCAGGTGCAAAAATCGAGGTTGTTGCTAAGGAAGAAATTCCTAGCGGACCAAGAGCCAGCATTTGGATTCCAATTGAACCTCCTGGTATCGACGACATTCTCGAAATGATCAAGTTGTGCAATCCATTTCTGCCGACTCAAGATCGCCAAGCTCGAGGAGGTGATAGATAGTCTTTATAGAAGAGCCATAGTGGTTCTTAATAAAGATCCTCTTGGTTCTCTAGCCCTGACCAATGGCTATGAATTTGAAACAATCAAAATTCGAATCTACAAAAAAGATGAGGGAATCGTAGATAGCGGGCCTCCAGTAACACTCGAAGGTGAACGTGGTTGGAAGGCCTGTGACGTTGCCTTTCCTCCCACAAGATGGTGACGATGCACCCATGCCCTCTCCGATAACGGCGGAACTTTTGGCGATAAAAGAGGTCTTGTCCTGGCTTAAGGAAAACGTGATATCAACATCAGATATCCGTATTTTCTCAGACACTCAGGCCGCTATCAATCTCTGGACTCGGTCTCTACAAGCTCTATAACAGTCCAAAACTGTCGATTATCTCTAATGGAGACGGCACTGCAGTTTAATATTCACCTTTGCTAGGTGCCGGGCCATATAGACATTCCAGGTAACTCTAGCTCAAAAACGCAAGAACTACCTAGGAGAATTCTTCTATAACGAACTAAACGATCTAAATCATATTAACATAATCCAGCCTCTCACATTTCGTAAGTGACTCAAACTGGTTTCATCGAACTTAGGAGAAAGCCTTAAGATTCATGTGGTATTACAATGGGGCATTAATCTGGCCTTAGTGTGTCCTATTCCATCATGGACAGCCATTTTAACCTTACTTAACCTAACCTAATACAATTCTCTCCATTTTTGTATGAAACATTTTTGAAACTTATGCACAGAGCCTTTTCCGAAATGTTGTATAATTTTCAAATGTAAAGCATCGATGCAGAGATTTAATACTTTCAAACTGAAGACCATTGAAACCAGTAAATCAAAGTCTTGCTTTATTTAACTTTTAATCTCGAAAGAAGCAATACCCTTATTAGCTCTTCATATTTGTTGAACTTCCTTCACAAGCATGCTTTTCTAGTTTCCTTACAAAAACAAACCCCCTTAAAAGCTTGACCAGTAAAGTGTCCCCTCAGCAAAAGCGGTCTTTTATGTGAAATAATTTCTACTTATTGTTTACACTCTTTGACTTCATAACAATGCCTTCAATATTTGACTGCCCTTCTATAACCTTTGAGCTTTTTGTGCATTCAAAATCCATTGTCTTAATTCAAAGTTGACCAGAGAGTATGAATTAAAGTATGGCATAGAAAAATTTATCACAAATCAACAACCGAAAAGACCAAGCAACAAAGGTCCTTCCTGACCCTTTTTAATAAAGAAGAAAGCATTAAAAAGAAAGAAGAAAAAATAGGTTTGTAAAAAGTCCAATTTTCAACATGTAGATTTCTTTATGGATATGTGATTCCCAGTATACAGGCTTTTCATTGGTTTTCAGGATGTTTTTTCTATTTTTTGAAAACTCCTTTCAAAAGAAATTCAATACAATGAAAAACTCAGTTCTCCCCTTAATAGGTTGTTGTGGTTTGTTTATAACCTGGAAAAAGTTCACATGTATACATAGATATCCAGGTATTGCAGTATAGACGTGGCTGGCCATGGCGGTTAAAAAGGACATGAATATCGCGCCCAGTTCGCTGTCGTTTGGTAAGGGTTTAAAGAAAAAGAGAGGGTTTGTATTTGCTTTTGTAAACCAGCTTCTTTTGTTAGTCATGTTTACACTTTGTTTGGTTTGTTCCTGGACATGGTCAGTATGGCTTCACGTGTTCCTTATATTGATTCAATATTGTTCTAAAATTGTGTGGTCTTCTTATTAACAAAAAAACAAAAATACATTACATTTTTGTGGCAAGAGTTGTTTTAATTTTGTTAACTATAGGTTCATATATATGTATGTATTTAGGTCAGACTATTTAAAAAATAGGGCTGTTTAAAAAAATAGTTTTTCTTCATTTTTCCAACCATCCTCAATCGATTCAAAAATAAAAAATATTCCAAATACGCCACCGGTTTCCAACATGAGTTTTTTTCGCTTTTTTGTAGTTTCAGCACTGAATGCCAGGATATTTCGAATGATCTGCAATATTAGGACTTTTCAATTAGTTTTTATTTGGGCAGTACAACATATCGGTAGGAATAAGTTTATCGAAACAAGAGATTTTCGAAAAATTCTTTAATAACATTTTTTTTTACAAAAATAAGATGAATTAAAGGTTCAATATTTAAAAGAGACTGCGATCCGACCAATACAGACAATTTTCCGTCTTGTGTGTCGGTTTGTTTAAAACTTCAACTAAATATTAAGATAAATATTTTGTGTGAGATGAACAAAATTAAAGTCAATGTCCTTCCTTGTTTTCATAATTCTTAAGTCGAAAACCATATCCTATCAGTATATTGTTATTTTTGAAAGTTTTGGTAAAAAAGTTTTCAACTGATCTATCCTTAACAACAAAATTTAGAACAAAATAAAATCATTTTGTAGTCAATATCTTTAATTTTTCCCAAGATGTTTGAGTTATAAATCAGTTTTTACCAACTTTTAATAATGTTTTTTTAATTTGTTTGTAAAAAAAGCCATTGCTTCCATTTTTCTCAAAGTCATTATAAGTTCGAGATTTTGAAACAACATAAATGTTCACTTTAAATTGCTAAAGTTATGGCCATCTTCCAGTTGATTCGTGGAGATGCTTGGTCGTCTCCTTCTTTTAGGTTGTATTCAGACCCCTTCTAAGGCGAGTTGTGGTAAGAGCGTAAAAGTTGGAGATACTCCGATTACCATCTTTTTCTCAACTTCTGATACTTCCGATACTTCCAGGCATTTCGTAGTACGTCCGCATTAGGCTCTCTCTGGTGGTTTTGAATTCCACCCTCGGGATTCAATCAGTAAATCAGCTGGCATTAGTTGAGAGAGATCCAATGGGTCAGTGCTTATATACGTCAGGGGTCGGTTGTTGACGATTTCTTCAGTTTCTGTAACAATTGTTCGAAGCTGTTCAAAATTAAGTTTTACCTTACCAATAGTGACTTTCACCAGGTTCTTCATAATCCCTTGAATGACTTTCTCATTGCAAAAACATTCGGGGCTACGGTCTTCTAGAAACGGTGCTCTACAGCGCTAATTGGATCTCACGCTAGATTGCCTTGAGATTGCCATTGCTACCTACGGTCTTGTAGAAAGTATCATCGGAGGTATTCCACGCCTGCCGATGAAACGCCGCAGAGCCATCAAAAAGTTTTCTGTAGGTAATCCTCTTGTCACTTCAAGGTGCACCGCACGTACAGCAGAACAGGTGATTGCTATGTAAACTTCGGTTGGATTTGAATCATCATCATAGCAGTAGAGTAGGCCTGCAAAATCGACACCCACATTGTCGAATGGCCGTGATAGAGATACCCTTTCGATTGGCAACGGGGCAAAAGTCTGTGATGCTGGTTGGCCCCCCAAAGCTTCCTGAATACTGGACACTTCTTGTCATCATGCATAGTCCGTTCGTGGTAGTCATCGATTAAAAGATCGAGGAGTTGAGAGTGCGATGGAAGTATAATTGGATGCTTTATATCCATTGGGTCGTTTAGTGTTTGCAGACGCCCTCCCAACCTCAGTAAATCGTGGTCCTCTAAGAATGGTGACAGCTCATAGATCTTTGAATAAGTGGTTAAGGCCTTTTTCGTCTGCAAGAGACTTATTTCATTAGAAAAAGTTGACCTTGTACATACCTCAACCAATGATTTTCAGCGTGGATTTCAGTAGCACATAAAGGTGGTACATCAGCAAACTGCAACATCTTTTCAGGTTTTTGCCTTTTTTTAAAATATCTTATTGGGCGCAGGACAAAAGACGTCACTCTGATGAGACGATTCCAGGTACTATAGTTGTCATAGCACAGAAGTGGATCTTCAGTGAAACCTGTCGATGAAAGCGATTCTGTCAACAGGATAGCAGTGACATCAGAACCTTCGATTTGTGTATCGTCGTTGTCATCAAGCTGTGTATTGTCGCTGTCTAAAAGCCAGATATGACCTTTAGCCCACAACTCAGATTTTTGTAACTTACACCTTACACCTCGGGTGACGAGATCAGCTGGATTATAATTTCCTCTACAGTGATTCCACTGCGAAACTGTTGTAAGCCGTCGAATTTTTACAACCCGGTTTTGGACGTAGGGCTGCCAGCGCTGTACATCTGCTTGGATCCAATTCAAGGCGATATAAAAATCCGTGCAACGAAAGTATTTGACAGAACTAAGCTTAACCTTTGTATTGTTTGCCCGGTCCTGAAAAAAGGAGACCCTCTAAACTGCACCAACTATGGAGGAATCAGTCTACCATCGCTTATAAAATCTTCTCTGCCGTAATATGTGAACGTCTAAAGCCCATCGTCAACAACCTGATAGGTCCTTATCAGTGTGGTTTTAGACCAGGAAAGACCACAGTTGATCAAATATTCACATTACGGCAGATCCTGGAAAAACCCAAGAACACCAAATCGACACCCACCAACTTTTTATCGGTTTCAAGGCCGCATATGGGAGCATCTACAGGGACGAGCTATATGGAGCCAAGTCAAGTTTTGGCATAGGCACTATCTTCCAAAACTCTGTCCAATTACTAGCATATGCTGATGACATTGACATAATCGGAAGAACTCAGCGTGATGTCAATGGGGCTTTTGTGAGTATTTAGGCAGAGGCGGCAAAAATGGGTTTAAGTGTTAATGAGGGCAAAACGAAGTACATGCTGTCGTCAAGAAAGGACATACAACACAGACGTCTTGGTCAAAACGTCACCATCGACAGACGTAACTTTGAGGTAGTCAAGGACTTCGTCTACCTGGGCTCCGCTATAAACGCAGAAAACAACACCAGCGCTGAGATTAAACGCAGAATAACTCTTGTTAACCGCTGTTTCTTTGGACTAAGAAAGCAATTGAGTGGTTAAGTCCTCTCTCGAGGGACCAAAGTGTTGATATATAAAACCCTTATCATCCCCGTCCTGCTATTCTTTGCAGAAGCATGGACTATGATAAAAGCGGAAGAAAGAACCTTGGGTCGCTTCGAGAGAAAAGTTTTTTCGTGTGACCTACGGTCCCGTATGAATCGAAGGGGTGTGGAGGAGAAGATGGAACCACGAGCTGTACGGGCTGTCTCGTAGAGCACATGGAAACCAATGCTCCGGCCCGGAAAGTCTTCGAATCCGCACCCACATGAAAGCCCAGGAAAGGAAGACCGCGGATCAGGTGGCGCGCACAAGTGGGAGGTGACCTCACCCAACTTGGAGCGCGAAACTGGAGACATCTAGCTAGGGACCGAGCGAGATGCAGAAGTTTGTTGGCTGAGGCCCTAGTTCACACAGGACTGTAGGTTAACTTCTTTTTTTTTTTTCAAAATGCCTATTAAAAAAAACTTCATAAATATACTTGACTATTAGATTAACCTCATGAAGATACTGGTTTTGAGGGTTTAGCCATGAAATATTTTTATCTTAACTGCAACTTTGCGTGAAAATAATAAATTTATTTGTATTCTCAATTTTTTCAAAATCAAAATATGAAATTTAACTTTCAAAACCAATGTATCTTCATAATTTATCATAATCAATTGTATTTTTAATTTCCAAAGATTTAACGAAAACACCTTTGGCTTTAAAATTTCGTATGTAAATTAATTATAAACATTTTATTTTGGCTACAACCTTTATTTATTTTCCCCTTAAAGTAATCCTTGATTCTTTTTTTAACATTAAATGTCTTCCTACAGTATCACTCCCACTCGTTAAGGTCTGATGGCATCATTGAAGACCTTAATGACTTAGATGACAGTGACCAATTAACACTTCATCCTGATTTTTGTTTTACTTTCCTCATTCAGTTAAGCAACAAAAATTCATGCAACAAATGTCATGAAACGCGGTGATCCGCTCAACTTCTTCATTCCTTAATAATTATAAAATACCAAAAAAAAGACATCAACTGTGGGATTTTTCCCATCTTCTCTAGTCCGCCAATCAGTGCTAAAACTTTGTATAGTGCAACGAAAAGGGGCAATGCGCGGTGAACAAGTGTGTGTATCACTGTCACGCTTGTCGTTTGGGGGCCATTCCAAGCGACTAATTCCCATTTCAGTGCGACAACAAAAGCGACGACGCGATGGTGCGATGGGAACCCGAGATTCATCATACCAAGTCCAATGATACACCAACCAAACCACTACCGCATCCCATTCCGAAAACTGATTTGCATTTAAGTGACGCAATTTCTAATTGACTTCCCTGCACAGCATGTGGCGGCGACGGTCGGTGTCGGTGGCAGCCAGCAGTGGCATGGTAGGTGTATAGTGTGTAGTTGGCCTGGCCACGACATCCAATTGCCAATTTAATAATTGCCACCTTGCATGCTCCGGCAGCCAACTCCAGTGCAGTAATTTGAGCATCAGCATTGACGACGGTGAAAACGAATACGACGACGACTACAGTGTCACACAGTTTCAGTGTCGTTTGTTGAAAAGAAAGACAAAACCGGATCCATCAGCCCGATCTTTTTCGAATGGAGTAAATGGCATGGCGGGTGCATAAATGAACTTCAAAGCGCGTCATCCAGAGCTTTGTATATTTGAATGCAATCGCATCGCATCTATGAGGTGCCTTTAACTGCCAACGTTTATAGATAGGTATAGGCCATAGGTACTGTAGTACAGCGTGTTCAAATGTAGCGTGCTTAGAAGTGTCATTTGCATAACAATGGAGTTATAGGTATGAATTTTCTGACATCGCATCTTTCTCTCACTCTGTGTAAAGCTGCGACGCTCAATTTACCCCTTCTACTACAACTTAGTGGACAATTATTGCTGTCATGGAAGGACGACAATTGTAATTAATGTTGATGATTTTGCGCATTGTAGGACAGGCGGAATGTTGCTGCGCAAATGAATTGAGAGTGTCAATTAACTTTTTTTTTGTATCATTATCATGCGCAATAGTTAAGAGAAGTTTTTTTTCACAGAAATTCAGGTGGATGTTAGAATGATATCCAAATCGTTCGTAATTCAAAAATTAAAGGGGAACCTTTTGATAATAAATGTGATGTATAATTGTAATTCACTTTTAAGAAGTATATGTTTAATCCCTTTCTTTTGCAACTTATTTTATTACTAACGCATCATCGTAAGACGCTTTAATATCCCAAGAAGCATAACATTACACAGACCAATATTGCTTGACAAAATGGTGACAAAAGTTTTCTAAAAACTGCTATTGAAATAGTCAGGAAAATAGTTAAAGGAAGAAGACTAATTCTAAACCATCTTATAATTATTTTTAATAAGGTGACGCAATAGCCTGTAGAGATCCAGAGCCTGCTGACATACAACTTTCAACCATTCCTGTATGAGAGTCATTTTAGGGATGAAGGGGACCTACAATTTGTATGCCAAGTCCGAACAGATAGTTATAGCACCAACAAGAATTACTCTTGAAATATTTGTCAATTCTTCTCAAAACGTAGTACCCGTGAAAAAAAGAGATTGAATCCAAGACAGTCCTATGCAGTAAAACATTCCACGATAGACCAAATACATAGAATTACGGATGTGGTGGAAAATGCGCTTTTAAAAATGCTTGCTCGTTTATATTCTTAGACGTTGTTTAAGACTTTGACAAGGCTTGACCCTTGGCACTTGAGTACAGACGGAATCTACGAAGTACGGTTTAACCAAAAATATTGGAACTAAAGAGAATAGAAGTCGGTTTACCGCAATGAAGTGTCTTCGCACCAACATTGTATCTTTTAAATACAAGGGGTATTCTAGTGGATGATGTTCAAATGGTAGACATGTGGATTCAAGAGGACACAAGCGTCCACAAAAACGCACCTCTGTCTATCAACTCCTACTCTCACCTCCCCGTGGTGAACATCATCGGGTGCCTAGTACCTCAACTGGAGATTTTGTTCCAACCCCAGTGGAAAGTTGTTGGGGCAGCAAACGAAAGAGGGGTGGAGAGGTGTTTCCACTAAGGCACCTCTCCTTGTACAGGCGGTAGCGGACGAATGGAATCAACGGTAGCGTCTACAGTTCCAGTAAGGTTGAACTACTTAGTGAACACCTTATAGGGCTTCTTCAACATATTCGGAGCCCAGGCCTGTAAGGAGCAGTTTATCCGGCTTCCCTTCCTTGGAGTTATACTAAGGATCTGGCCCTCCAGGTTGAGGGTTGTGCCGTCGGGTTGACTTCCTGGCCACGTAAACAATACCTTTAGTTGCGAAGCACCAACAAGCTTCGGATACGGACGGATTCACTGTTGACAACCCACGCAAACAAAATAAGGACAACGAACTTCGGATATGTACGTGGAATGTTAGGACCTTAACAGACCACGTGCAGCCAAAAATCTTGCGTATGCCCCCCTTAAACTGCTGCAAGGCATATATTACCATCCAAGCCATCCAAGAAGTGCGATGGATGGACCGGGCAAAACGCAAACTAAAAGACTGCGATATACACTACGTTGACTGCTACCGAGACCAAAGACAGCGTCTATTTGGGTGTGGATTTGTTGTTGGAACTAGACTCAGTCAAAAAGTCTTGAGTTGCAACAGTGTGAGCGAGCGCATCAAGGCAAAATTCTCCAACATATGCCTAATATGCGCGCATGCCCCAACAGAGGAGAAAGATGAAGACACCAAAGACATATTCTTTGAGCTCTTGGACAAGACATATGAGCAGTGCCCTGGCTATGACATTAAAATCGTCTAAGGAGATTTGAATGCCAAGCTAGGAAGAGAAGACATCTTTGGTAGCACAATCGGGTGATACAGCCTGCATGACACCACCACCGACAACGGTTTCAGGCTGATCGATTTCGCTGCGGGGCGAGACGTTCTGGTAGCTAGTACGCAGTTCACACATCCCAATATCCACAAGGGGACAGAAAAATCCATTATCAACCAAATATTCACACTACGGTAGATCTTGGAAAAATCCTGGGAACTTCAAATCGATACCCACCATCTCTTAATCGATTTTAAAACCGCGTATGATAGCATATATATGGCGGAGCTCTACAGAGCAATGTCTAGTTTTGGCATCCCTGTCAAACTTATAAGTTTGTGCAGAATGACGATGGAGAAGACATGCTGTTTTATCAAGGTCGGAAAAGATCTCACCGATCCCGTACGCATAGATGGAGAATGGAGGACCGACATAACGGCACTGACCTAGTTCGCAAAATTAAAGTCCAACGGCTTAGATGGCTAGGTCATGTTGAGCGAAAGGACATCAACGCTCCAGCCCGGAATTTCTTCGAATGCAATCCCGAGGAACGGCGCAGTAGATTAACCGCGACCGAGCTGGCTGGAGACGCATGTTGGTTGAGGCCCAGGTCCGCCCCGGACTGTAGTGCCACCTTAAGTAAGTACGTAAGTAAAAAAAACAAAAATTGTATTTCACTTCCCTAAACCTTATTTGCTAAAAGTTCTACTTTTAATTGAGGACTGCACCAAAAACATAATATGAATCGGATATTCATCACTTTTTCAATAAGGTATCACAAATTGATCAATGAACAATCCAGTGGGAGGGAGGTCATAAGAGCCACTAAGCTCATACTTTAAGGTTGTTCAAATAAAGATTTCACCTCAAGATTTGTTAGTAATTTAACGACATTTACAGCAATTTAACATTCACCTCTGTTGGGTGCCGGGCCACAGAGACATCACCGGTAATTGTAGAGCCCATGAACTCGCTAAAAATGGAACCGTCATACCTATTTCACGTGAAAGGGAGAAGATAGGTATACCGATAGGTACATGTAAACTTATGCTGAAAGAAACAGCTTTTACGATAGCAAATTCTAGTTGGCACAACTTACCAACATGCGCAGCCACAAAACTCATATGGCCTTCACTGGACCTAAAGCGCTCTAAAGACTTGTTATCTCAAAGCAGACTTCATATTAGCTCCCTAAAAGGTGTCCTTACAGGACACTGTCTTATAGGCAGACACGCAATACGACTTGGTGTAGTCTCAAATGACTTCTGTAGGAGCTGAATGGACGAAGAAGAAGAGTAAACAATCTCTCATCTCCTCTGCACTTGCTCTGCTCTTTCACTCAGACGCAAACTTCATCTGGGGGACTACTCTTTTGATAATCCCAGTGAACTAGCTAAAAAGGATATCAAATATCTTCTTCGCTTTATAAAAAGCTCAAAATGGTTCGCCTAGTAAGAAGTAATTCTCTAGATTCAAGTGGTATCACAATGGGCCTCTCTCTTGGCCTAAGTGTGTGGATTTTAAATCCGCAGCCACGTTAACCTAACCTAACCTAACGACATTTACCAAACAGTAGTTTGCTGTGAAAAACAACTTAAATGTTTGTTTTCACGCAATTAAGAATAAAATAAAAAAATTGTTTCTAAGAAAAAGAGCAAATATTAGGTTCTTAAAAAAATCTTTAAAAAATAATAGATCGTCAAATTGATGTAAGGTTGCCTTTAAATTCCTGAACCTCGCCTTCAATTACATATGTCGAAAAAATTCGTACTCGAGCTTTTAATCATACATGAAATCACGATGGTAGAAAAGTCGAAAAGTGGATCTTCCGATTCCGTCTGTCTGTTTTGGCTCTATATCTCAAAGCCTTGCTTCGATTGAGTTCAAACTGGGAAATTATGGTTTACCATAAGGCGGTTTTTATTCATTTTTTTAATACAAAAGTTCGATTTTTTTTGCAAAAATTACCCGATATTTTTTTTAAACTTTCTATTTTTTTTTTCATTTGGCTTCTTTCTACAAGAAAAATATATTTCGGTATTGATACAAAAGAGTAACCTTCATTAAATCGTTATTTTTGTAAGTTTTCCCAAGAATATCATTATATATTTTGTGATTTTTAAAAATATATTGATTTTTTTTTTAATTTTTAAATCTTAAAATATAATAAATATTTTTAAACAGACTTTTTGGAAGACATTAAAAAAATTTAGGAAACCAGTCGTGCATTTTATTTCTTTCAAAATTGATTTTCTGTTGAATAAGATCTTAAAATTTTTTTTTTTAAATCTACTATTTGAAGTAAATTTGCGTTGAATGCTATAGAAATGAGATTTAAGCAAATACTCCAAAAACAAAAAGGTTTTAAGTAAAAAGAGATTTTGAGACGTGTAAGCAGACTGATAATAATAGATTTCCGAAAAGTGAGTTCGAAAAACTATTATTATTGGAAAAAAATCACCGTTTCAAAAAAATTACTTACATTTCTGCGTGTGAAATGCACCAAAAACCATCTAATCTACTTTATTTCAGCTCTTAATAATTAATTAATAAATATGGCGCATATTTAGAAAAATATTGCAATGTTGGAATGCTTTTATGTGTAGTGAGCTACCAAAGTCATATAATTAGACCATAGCTTGCTCTACAACAGTGTTCTAAAATAATCATTTTAGCCCCTAAAATGTGTAAATGTAAGGTTAGAATTGCCATTATGTTATTTAAATTTTGCCTAACTCCTTTACAGAACATTAATTGCCCATACTCTCTGGTGCCCGGTAGGAATTATTACCAAGTGTCTTTTGAAAATGTTCATCGGATAGAAAAGAAAAACTCATCATGTTTGGTCCGAAATTATTTTGTAAGCTTGTGGAAAAACAAATTGCTTGAAAATTATTCAAATAAATTGAATGTCTCACTTTTCATCATCAGCGATTTCAAGCGAACTATCTTCCTGTAAGGTCAGCTGGAACTTTGTGGTCTAGTGTCTCACGTTAAACATAAAACCTTGGACCTTTTTTTTTCAATTAATATGCAAAAAGAGCTGGAAAATGAGTCTATTGTGGACTTATGTTCATTGTATTAAAATATCAGTACCGGAAATTGCAATTAAAGAGAAGAAAAAGTGTGATAAGGCTGTTCACATTCGTGGAGTACGGCTTAAGAACGCTTAGCACAAAAACAATTGTATTGCGCGCTCACAAAACATTCTTTCTCAATCGCTGCGCATCGCATCTGCTGAAGTCGAAATGTGACACAGTGTCGCGGTCGGATGGCTTCATTAGCATTTCAATTAAAAATCAACAATCACCTGAGTGCATTTGTTGGAACCTTCGTGTAAACGTACAAACAATCTGGCACATGAATTACCGTCAAACCATCACCGCTGACACACCGCTATATATTGCTGCTGCATCTCATCATCTCCAGTGAGGCGCAGGGACCACAAAGTAGTACTGTACCTGAGTCTTCTATTCGAAAACGGATAGCTTTATGGTCACCATCTACTCACTACAATCGAACATGAAATCTGCGTGTATGTGTCCCAAATTTCTATTTTGGATTTTCCACTTTGTCAAGCAAGCCAAGAAAGCGAGACTGCGTCTTCTTCTTCGCTTAAGACACGACAGTGAACGGTGGTGGCGGCATTGTCTGGGTTACTCGCGCGCATCCACATTGGAGCGTCTAAGTCCCCATTGTGTTGGTCTTGTTCGTCCCCATACAAAAGCCACGCTCGACATGAGTTATTTGACCGAATCTCTTTAGAGGACGACGACGCGACGAGACGCTGCGCTGCGCTGCTCTGCGCCACATTGGACGTGTGTCCATAAGTTTCACCATTATACCAGCACAAGCACAGTAATAGAGAGAGCGGCAGCGAGTGCCCGATTGAGCCACCATACCACCACCGCATCACAAACGAAAACGATTGCACCAGAATACGTTATATGGACGTTAGTTCCATCACGCTCACTGCCTCCATCAAGCTCAAAAGCAAAAGCTATTTGCATTCGAACGGAACTGGTGTCCCATCTATATCGTGTGCGGTCGGTGGTTCGAAGCTGACGATCGCGATGGTGATGTGGTCGGTCGTGGTCGTGGTGGCATCACAAGTAATGTATAGCTCCATCTATTGAGGCGATCGCTAGATCTTTTGTAACTGATACTGAACGAACTACTGGAACTGGACATTGGTATGGTGTTCGGAATTGGGAAACCATGTGACGGTGTCTTGCGACACTTCTTCCACTTGTTGTTGTTGTTGGTTTTCTTCTTATGGATCTTTCCTCATATAATACAAAAACAATGGTTCGTCCATCATGGGCCATACAAAGTGGCAATTAGTTCTAGTGGAGTGCCTTTTGAGCCAAATGAAGAGTAATGAGCGGAAAAGATACTTTTTTGTGGACTTCTTCTTCACTTTTGTCGCTGTTCTCGATTCTTTAGACATCAAGCTATGGACTTTTTATGGACTCTTGCTGTGGTCGCTATCGCTGTGCGATGGCCAGTTTATAGACGACCTAGGTTTAGGTGATTGCCGTAAATTTTCTGCTTCGTTATGAGATATTTGATGGTTGGTTAGTGTGACAGTTTTGGCTTTTAATTGATAAATTATGCGCGTTCGTGACCGGGGTCACAGGTGCATGTCAAAATGAGAGGGTCACGAAACAAGTGACAAGTGAGTGATGGGCTTTTATTGTGTTACGACAAAAAATTAAATATATTTCGTTTCACTTTTTTTTTTGAAAGGCTATCCATAGGAATATGAACATTCAAAATTATATGGTGCATGATATAGGTTTATTTATTATAGGTTTATTTTTGTACGAATGTATACTTTTTTATAGGAACCGTTTTTAATGAAAGTAGGTTAAGAGTTTGAACTAAAATAAACTTGTCAATATACTTTAAGATAGCGTTTTGAAAGTTTTTTTTTTTAAATAATAAAGATTGTTTATATAGATGTGGTGATCTTAGTATCTTGTTATTTCCTATCAATCAAATAAAATGAAAGTCTATATCGATTTCTGTGCCATTTACGTAACACTGTAAACGACAATTTGCTTTCAAGACTCGATAAGTTGGGTTTCGGAATACATATCCACTAGGGATACAATTTTTCTTAAAGTAACAGACTTAAAAGAATTTAAAGTCAGATTTTAAGAACGTTAGATTAGTTTTAACAAACTACCAAACATTTCAAAAAATCTTCGAAATTTATAAAGTTTTTGAAAGAAATAGCTAACATTTGTCAAGGTATTTTACTATTAACACAGATAGTTTTGTAACCAACAATTGCTACTAAAAAAAAGCATTTAGAATGCTTTGAATAACTTACTTTAAGATCAAGATGTTTGGAATTTCTTCAATATATTTTAAAAAATCAACAGCCAAGACTTTCACCAGAACAACGGAACTAGAACCAGATTTTTTCCATTTTATTGTGTAAAATATTCGTGATTTATTTATTCAAGATGTCATTGCATCTCCAAACGTATTCTGAACGAATCGTCTCAAGAAATTGATTTGAAAATTAGGCACTTTGATAGAATATATCTGATATAAAGCCTTGAAATTATCTTTTGTTTTATTTCTTTAAATTTCTGGTTCATAAATCGTCAACTTTTAAGAATTTAGAACCCAATATTCATATTCGTACAGATGCCAAAATACTCGTACGACCGTATGTTGGCTGAATCACAAACATACTTCACCTTCGGCTCCACCTGACGTTTACGAGCTCAGCCATAGGAATTCAATGCATGCTATAACAATGGAGCTTCGACCTCACGTCTCTTTTGACAATCGTAAGGAAAAGAACGTAATGTAACGTAATGCGACTCCAAACGGAAGCTCCATAGTTCAAATTTGCTGAACATTTGCTTTGTCTGACAAAAAAAATGTCAATAAACAAAATATTTACTCTTTGGAGGAATGAAATAATAGAAATGTCATTCAAAGCAACCTTAAAGCAGGCCCACCGTAACGCAGACGAAGCTGAAGCGTGTAGGTGATTCAGCCATATGCTGGAGAGAAAAAGTGGTTCAGAAATACACCCACGGGATGATGTTCTTTGCAATATTATTGTTCATCACCCTTCAAAACATTAAATGCCAGAAATTTTGAGAGCTTATAGAGCCAACATTTCGTTTGTTATCAATTAAATTTCTTGTCTGAATGTCTGTAAGCTATAAAAGTCGGTGATAACAATTGAAAGAGCGTAAACTTTAATATTCGGTCGTAATTTTAACCCTAGTAAACAGTAAGAATTTTATTGAAAAGTGATGATGCTATGACTGTGAGAGAACGGGTTAACAGAAAATATCACTGCCATTCAGTTGAACGTACAAAACGATCGAAATTTGTCAACTCCACTAAGGTTGGGCATTGATTGGGTATCGTCCAAGTTTTCAAGTTTCGGTATCGTAGCGATATTGATTTACTTTACATCCATAAAGGATTAAGCTGACTTGAGAATTTAACAGATGGAATATTTAAAGCGAACATACTTCTCCGATTGGGTTCATGGGACAAGATGATGGATTTCATCGCTGAATCATTTTCAGTGACAAAGCAAATTTTTGGCTGAATGAGTTCTTCAATAAGCATATTATTCAGTTTTGGACGGTTACACAATTCTTTCAAGAAAAAACATTACTCAAAGTTGATAAAAATTGAATTTTGACTCAAATATCTTTTCAAAAATTTAAGATAACGTCTTCCAACTTATATTATCCTATAAAAAATACTGTTTTCAACATTCGGTACAATTTTGATAAAAATCCAATTGACAAAAGTTGGTAAAAATTGATTTTCGAATAAAATATCTTTTCATATCTTCGAGATTTTGTCTTAGATCTAATTTTATCTTATGAGAAATATTGTTTTGAAAATTCGATAAAATTTTTTGGAAAATCGAATTAAAAGTTTTTTAACAAAAATTAAAAACTAAAAAAAGCATTTATGAAAATTCGTAAAAATTGATTTTCGACTTAAATGTCTTTTCAAAAATTAAAACTATTGGTTTCAAACTTATTTTATCTCACAGAAAATATTGTTTTTGACATTCAGTGAATTTTTGTTAAAAATCCAACCGTCCGTTTTTTCTTAAAAGATAGTCCGAACATTCGGTAAAAATAATGTTCGGTTCTCGATATCACGTGAACAATAGAAGGTATTTACTTCGAATTGATTTCATTCATCCAATTTGTACTTTTTTCTATGGGAAATAAAAACTTTTAGGAAATGTTACTTAAATTGATAAAAAAATTGGTTTTCGAATAGAAAACTCGTTAACAGAAATAGATTTTAAAATCAAACTATTTCATCATATGCAAAATATTTTTTTTTTTTGACAGGAGGAAATCTTCAAAAGACACTTGGCAGTATTCAACAAAAAATAGTGTGGGACTCTTAACCACTAAAACCACCTCTTCATCAGGACCAATCTTGAAGGATCGACTTCCGATTTTTCTTTCTTAACTTTGTACAATCACTTTGGGGGAAGTTTAAACTTTTAATACTTTCCCATGTTTTTTTAGACCATAAGCTCATGAGGCTCGGTTCTTCTTAATCTCCGAACATGGTTTCTTATAGTCAAGACGGACTCCATTTCAGAATTGGAATGACTTTACAGTCTCTGGTTGTGCGATACAGCGTATTTTTTAACAACTTCTGTAACCATTTCTATTTGTAAGTCACGATGTAGATCGGTATTTCTTATGTACCAAGGTGCATTAACTATTCCACGAAGGACTTTGTTTTGGAATTTTTGGATGATTGCGGTATTTGTTTTCTTTGTACAGCCCCATAATTAAATTCCATGGGTCCAAACAGGCTTTAGTACTTGATTATACAGCATTATTTTGTTTTGGATTGATAAATCAGAGTTGTTACCAAGTAACCAGTACATTTTTCTATATTTCAAGTTTAGTTCTTCTCCTTTCTTTTTGCTGTGTTCTTTCCACCTAAGCTTTGCATCCAAAGTCATTCCAAGGTATTTGGTCGTATTGGCGTAAGGTACAGCTTGATTACTAATGATTATTGGAATATTGTTTATCTTTTTATTTGTAAAGTTTATATGTTAAGATTTTGTTTCATTGAGTTTGATACGCCATTTTTCGGTCCAAGCTCTCACAGTGTCGACGGCTTTTTGTAGTTTTACTGCTGCCTTAGAGACACATTTGTCGGGTACCAAAATTGCGGTATCATCTGCAAAAGTAGCCATTATGGTGTGATTACCAACTAGAATATCCCTTGTGTATAGCAAATACAGGATAGGATCTAGGACACTTTGCAGTTTGTACTCAAGTCCCTCATGCCAAACCTTGTCAAAAGCTTGAGCAACATCTAAGAAAATAGCTGAACATACTTGTTTTTCTTCTAATGCGTTTTCTATTACATCCGATATTCTATGAACTTGGTCTATGGTGGAATGTTTATTTCTAAAGCCAAACTGATGGTTTGGGATTAACCTTCTTTCTTCTAAGATTTTGCTAAGTCTCTTGAGCAGCAGTTCAAAAACTTTTGCCATAATTGGTATAAGCGATATTGATCTGTAAGCCGTTACTTCTGCAGGTGGTTTACCTTGCTTTGATATGACAATTACTTCAGCAATTTTGCAATGGCTCGGGACGTACCGGTGCTTAAGGCATGCATTTATTATATATTGGAGTCTTTCATTGAAGACTTTCAATGGCATTTCTTTCATAACCTGAGCAGTAATTAGATCGTATTCTGGTGATTTTTTATTTAATAGTTGACGTTAACACATACATTTTATTTCTTTGAGTCTTACAATTGGTAATTCACTTTCATCTATCTTATCAACAAACTATAAGCTATTTTCAGTCTCGTTTGATGAGTATGGCTTAAAAACATTCACAAGATATTCAGCGAAAAGATTTTTCTTTCGGGTTACCGATCCATTTCCTATCTTGAGATTTCAAGGGCGAGTTTTGTAACTGCGCTTGGCTGCTTTACATAGTGTAAAGTATTTAATTTAAAATATTTAAATTTGTGAATAAAAGACGTTTTGTTTGATCGGTAGGTTAACCAGGAATGAATTTATTTTTCTATTGGAAGTATAGTCAGAGGAGAACAGAACAAAGGAAAGAATGTGCTGTGTGCACGAAATAAGTAAACAGAAATAAGCGTGGGGAGTATAGAGATAAGATGTCATCATATTGCAGAGTATGCAAAAAGATTTGAAGTACGAGTGAGTTTAAGTTAAGAATATACATAACAATAGCGAAAAATTTGTTGAAGCATCGGTCGTTAAATTCCTTAGGAATGTACTAAGTGAATCAATTTTGAATTTTTTTTCTAAGATTGTTGCTCAAACGGTTAAACGTTGTTTTATCATCTTTAAATCTATTATTTTGCCACTTTCTTCGAGCTGTTCTTTTCACTATTATCAACTCTCTTATCTCTAAAGGTAATTTTATTTCATTTTGTCTTCTATTAGAAAATTTTGGAGTACTTTTTTCAGCGGCCTGTTGCACACTAGCAATAAATTTTTCTACTTCATGCTCGATTGTGTAAATGGGAGATCTTAAATTTATAAAACTTAAAAGCTTTCTCTAAAATCACTCCAGTGACGGGAAGTTATCAGTGTGGGTCGCATCCCAGCCTCTTTTTCAATCTTAAAATATACATATATGCACTATTTTATTTTAATTTTGTTCAACGTCTTGGACTACTTTTTTATATATTTGGGATCAGTCTTTGGCTTGAGGTAAAAATGTATTAAGTCAGAAACAAAATATGCATGCCAGGCTTTTGATTTGGTGCATAGGCCTATTTTGTCTTTTTCGTTTGGTTCTAACAACTAAAGTCTAAAACAACTGCTTAATACCGTATTAATTTAGTCTTAAGGCAATAAGACAGACAAATTAATAATTATTTTATCATTAACGTATTCATTTTATTGAGTCTGCGAGACCAATTTCTTACTGAATAATTTTCACTTCTCCTCAAATTTTCGAAAAGATATTTGAGTCGAAAATCAATTTTTACCAACTTTTGTTAAATTTTTTTTAGGTTCTTAATTTTGTGTAAAAAAAACTGTCAATTTGATTTTTTTTTAAATTTTACTGAATATTAATAACTGAATATTAATAACAGTTTTTGTTCGTAAGATATTTAAGGTTAACCAAAATTTTGACCTTTTTGTCAAACTGCTATGGTAAAAAAACCACCCAGGCAATTTTCTTGAGAGCCCTTTCTGCATCTTTCTGTATAATTATCTGTATAACAAAATTTATTCGAAATCGATATCTCTTCTGGTTCTTGAGCTATGGACGACGAAAAAACTTAGCGAACGTACGTACACACGCACGCACAGACATCTTTCTAAAAATCTTTTATTTTGACTCTAGGGACCTTGAAACGTCGAGAAATATCAAAATTTTCAATTTGACAAATCGGACCCATTACAATAACTTCCTACGGGAAATTAAAAAAACTTTGATTTTTTTCTTGAAAATTGTTAGAGCGTTTTTTTTAACTAATTTTGTATTTAAAAAAGTTTCAATTTTAATTTAGAAATCTTAAGTACTAATTATTAATTAATTTCAAGCTTATTAATATAAATTTTATATTATATTTTATATATATACACCGGACCCGTTTTTGAGATAATGAATTTTAACTTTTTTTTAAATCCAAAATGTAAATTTTTGATCAGCAAATATTATTAAGGTAGTACCCGTGGTGTGGTGGTTAGTTTGTAGGGCTGTCACGACAAAGTTCTTGGGTTCAATCCCTGCCTGTGCCACCTTAATTAAAAAAAAAAAACGGATTCTGCCTCTTGCAAGGAATTGAAAAATCCTTCAAGAGTAATTTTTGTCAAAATTGCTTTTTCAAAAGTATACCGTACGGATTCGGCATAAAACTGTAGGTCCCCTCCATCCCTGGCAACTTTACTGGCACACAGGAATGGTTGAGAATTGTAAGTCACTAGGCCCTTGTTCTTAATGGACTTTTGCGCCACCTTATTTATTATATTAAATATTAAATTATTATTAAGAAAATACAAAAAATTGTGCAGAAGAAAAACATTAGTTCTCGAGAAAATAAAAATTATAATTATGCTACGGGGAGTACCCTTCTGTAGAAAAAAATGTTCTTTTTATTGGAAGAACTAAAGTTATGAAAACAAATTCTAGAGAAAATTTAATAAAGACCTATTGCTTCGTTTTTGAGAAAATTTTAATTTACAATTTTTGACCAAACAATTTGTATTTAGACCACTGTTTTAAAAAATTGAAAAAACAACACCTAACGCGAATCTGCTTAAACCTTCATTTCCAAGCTCGAGCTCAATCTGTTCTGCAGGGACGTAGGCAGACAAACAGACGGACTGAATAGGGGGCCCATTTGTTTCACCTTCTCTACCATCGTAATGTCATGTTTGAAATTTTTACAAATGCAAAACTTGACATATAGTTCCAATATATGACATAAGTAAAAACTGTTTTTCAATGAAAAGAATGTAGTTCATCACCTCCTTATTTTTCTGATTTCTGAAGTCGGACCTGCGAAAAATACGACCTATTTAAATTTTCTTTCTTATCGCTTCGAAAAATCTAAATCGTTTGAGTGACATTCAAATCTCTTCATATGCAGGTATAAGGAATATTCATAAGCTTGGTGATATAGTTTATTAAATATTTGTAAATTTTTAAGTTGATTGCTCGTTTAAAATTTTATAAAAAAAAAAATCGAAGCTACAAAGAAACATAAAAGCAAAGTTGTAGGTACAAAAATATTTTGTTTAAAACAAAAATGTTTAATTTTGCATAAATTAATGAGACTTTGTATGTAAATTAGATGTTTTAAATTTATTGTTTTAGTTTTAATCAATTCAAAAGCTATTTAAATAAATATATTTACAATATTATACATATTTCAAAAATGTCTTGTTTAGAACAAGTGCCTTTGCAAAGTATTCAGCGATCCACTTATTCTGTTAATATAAAAAATGTCTTTTTCTTTATTAGGTGATGATTTTACTTGTTGGAGAAAGAGGAAGTTAAGTCTTATTATCAAAGATAGACAGATTTATGAAGAAAAAAATGTATCATCAACTGATAAGCATAAGAAACTCGTTTAGGGTCTTTTGGTTTGCTAATGCTGCTTGATAACGTTTATCGATGTCTGCATAATTTGACGGCGGTGATGGCCTAAGAAATGAGATAATGAGATGCTAACTAATATAATTTATAATAAAGTATTCATCATTGGGGCACTTTTTATGTTTTAAATGCATCAATTTAATTAAATTTTAGATCAATTATTGGTCACTGGCTTTGAAGTGATTTATACAGTTCACTTTCAAAATATACATGTGTACCAAGGTCCCTTTAATTAAAAGATAACGTCTGAAGGGTGTTCATCGCAGTATAATGCAAGTTATTTTCTTGGGTTTTGGTTTTTGTATAAAATCATGTGTTATTTCAAAAAGCAATCATTCTACTCGTTTAGTTCAAACCAAGAGAAACATACACAATCTATCAACATGAAAGTGAGTTCTTCTTGGGTTTAAAAAAAAATATTAAATTACTAAATAAACTATTTCTGCATTTGTCATTTTAGTTCTTCGTCTGCTTGTTTGCTGTTTTGGCTGTTGCAAATGCTGGTCTTCTCCCCGGAAACACCGCTGTCTACAGCAGTGGAAGCAGCATAATTTCTAGTCCTGCTGTGTCATACGTTCACCAAACATCTCCAGTTATTCACCAAACATCTTCAGTTATTCACCAAGCTGGTCCAATTGTTCACCAAGCTGCTCCAATTATTCACCAATCAACTCCAGTTATTCATCAATCCGTCCAAGTTGTCAAACAACATCATCACCATCACCACACAATTGCTTCAGCTCCAGTTTACCATCAGCATTCTTCTGCCCAAATCGTCTCCGGCCCAATCGTTTCTGCTCCAATCGTTTCTGCTCCAGTATACAGTGCCCCAATTGCTGCTCAAGTTCCTGTTGTTTCTCATCATCATCATGGAGTCTCATACAGTGGAATTTTGAAACAATAAAAAATTTATAAAAAATAAACAAAGACTCTATTTTTATTATTCATTGGACAATATTTAAATTTTTAGAAAATTGAAAATTTTCTTTGGTAATTTCGAATTCACTTCGGTTATACATATTAATTTTGGTATTTACTTTTTAAAGTTTTAAAAATGTGTGACTTTTAATGAAAACGTTTTACAAGCTTCCACCTTGCAACAAACGTTTCTAGTAAATATTAAAACAGTGTTTTATAAAATTCAAAATTGGGTAACAGCAATAACTTTAGGTTACTATTTTTCAAATATTTTATCAAGCTATTTTAGTTTTAAAGTTTCGATTAGCTCCAATTCTTTTAATTATTTAAAAATATCAATGTTTAAAAATTAGTTTCAATAAATGTATACCTATTTTCCTTGCTACAACAATAAAAGGTTCTGGCATTAAACCAATTTGAAAACTTAAAAAAGATGCTGGAATGCCACCCACACTGATAACTTAAAATCTGTTCCCTTCTAGCGATTTTTCTAAAACCTTAACAAAATATTGATAACAATATTTTTTGTGAGACACAAAATTTGAAGTCTATATCCTTCTTTCTTTGTTGCTTTTGTACGTTTTTTGTGCTTTCAATTACATTTTCTTACTTATAAAATAATTTTAATCAGTTTGGTCAGCATTTTTTGAAAGTTTTTATTTCTACCAAAAGCAAATACAGATTTGATTTTTTCTAAAAACATTACCTTGCGTTAACAAAAAATTTTTTGAATAGAATTAAATAATCTTTAAGTCAATACCTTCATCTACTCTCGAGAAATTCGCATCGAGCATCTGGTTTTATAAACTTCGTGTAGTTTTTTTTTTAGGTTCTAATTTTTTATAAAAAAAAACTGAAAATTTTGTTGATTCTTATTATTTTATGTAAGAAACTAACAGTTTCCAAAACTTAAAGGAAATGTTAAAACTAATATTAATAATATTCTCTATAAGTAAAAGTTAGTTTAAATATTTTAACTTTTTGGCGTAATATTTTTGTTTATTTTTGACGTTTAAAATACATGCAAATAGTTAAAATTAGTTTAAACACAGCTTTTCTCGTACTTTATCAAAACTTAATAATATAGTCTTTCAAAAAAAGTTTAAACTGTGCATCAATAACATAAACTGGAGTTTACTTTTGCAAAGACACAATCGGAAATAATCAGAGGACTATAAATATTACCCAATGTTTTTTTTATAAAGTTCACTTAAAGCTAATGTCTTGTATTTTTAGCAGTAAGCATTGTTAAGAACCTTAAGTTGTATCATGTTTGTAAATTTGTCTATTTTCTTTTCTCTTTTACCGTTATTTTAACGGTTTATGCTCTCGGCAAATAGCCAGCTGCATTCCTTCTCTTAAACAGTTCAACCGTAATACTCGCGCTTTGAGGAATGCTCGTCAGTATACCCTCTAGCCCAACTTCGGTAGTAACATCAAGTACAGAGATTCGTTCTTCAGCCGTACTATGCGAATGTAAAATCCCTTACCACACTCTGTCTTTCCCAACCATTGCAATATTCAGGAAACCAATGTGCACCGACATCTCCTTTCAATGTCTCTCTAGCTTTCCTAGTGCTCACATTGTGTCTGCATAATAAGGGTATCCCTGTTAGTGTGTGTTTATTATAAAAAAAAAGTCTAGGGGCCTTAAAAAGTCGAGAATTTTCAACATTCTTCGACATAATTTGATAAATAGCACCGAATGTAGAAACTGCTAAAAATCTGGGTGTTAACTTTAACCGCTCTCTAGCATGGGACAACCATTGCAATTGAATTATAGGCAAAGTTTATGGTGCCCCACGTACTGTATTGGTAACCCAGTATTTTACAACAGTAAACACACGCATGTTGCTTGCCAAGGCTTTGTTAATACCAATCTTAATACATATATGGTTACAAATATATTCCAAATGACAGCTACAAGGCCTTAACTTGGAATGATAAATGGGTCTGCTGAAGTTGCTCAGGAAATTTAATATTCAAAGTATAAAAACATCTTATGTCGAAACAAATAAAAAATTTAAACTATGCTGCTTAGACAAGAAAAGACAATACGAGGAAAGCTTAGCAATCGCCTTGGGTCGGTGTACAGATTCTTAGGAATTTTGGGCATTGACAAGAAAGGTAAACGGAAATGAATTGTCAAAAACTGGTATTAAAATTAATATAAATGTTCGTTACAAGCACTTCTCAAGTCTGTTAGATTATACTGGAGACCCAATATGTTCAAGTTACGCGATGCTTTTCTTACAGAATGTAATTTTAGACTCCAAAATTACAAAAGTTGAAGTGGAGCTAGTTTAAAATGGTCTTAAAAATGAAAAATCCGCGGGTACTAACGGTATCCCTTGTGAATTTTATAAGTACAATTCAAGTCTCTTCAAGGAAAAGCTATCCGAAGCTCTGAACATTATACATACGTTTGGTGTCAATCCGGCGTTCATTTGGCCCATTTTTAAGAAAGGTTAACGTCTGGATCCAAAAAATTATAGGGGTACTTCCTTCCTGAACTTGGCTCTAAAAATTTACTCGTCACTACTTTGTAATAGGCTCACAAGATGGGTTGAAATGAACCAGAGGCTGAGTGAGTTTCAATCGGGTTTTCGAAGACTATATTCCAAGTCGGACAATATTTTTGTTTTGTGTAGTTTGACGAGGATTAAGATTAGTCACAATAAAAACTGTACACCTGCTTTGTAGACTTTAAGGCAGCATTCGACACTATCGATGGAAGGGCCCTTTTTTACAAACTGTATAACTTGGGAGTTTCTTACAAATTTGTAAAAGCTTTGGAAAAGCTCTATCAGACAGACTGACACGTACGTATTTGATGGAGAAAATATATCAAAGAAATTGGAAGTCAATGGAGGAGTAAGACAAGGTTGCAATTTACTCGTAAGTCCTTTGCTCTTGGCTCTGTTTCTCGATGACCTGACTGAATATCTGCCTTGTGGAGTAAGGTTTGGTGACAAGCTGGTAAAAGTCATAAACATGACGATCTTGTTCTGTTTGCTGAGTCACCCACGTCCTTACAAATAATGATAAACAGACTAGTAGAATATTGCAAGGTATGGAGCTTAGAGGTAAACACGGTAAAGACTAAAGTGATGATCTTTCAAAACGGTAGTGGAAAAGTTTCGAGGTGTGAAAACTGGAACTACAACGGAATACACTCAGAATTAGTAAAATCATACACTTACCTGGGCTTAGACTTAACGTTTAACTTGAATATGGAAAGACATCTTAAAGGTAAAGCTGCGTTGGCTAAGTCCGCTGTATGCATTCATTGGAAAAAAATATTTAACAATAAATATGTGTCAATGAATGCAAAGTACCGAGTTTTTAATGCTGCCGCGAGATCGGTTCTTTTGTACGGAGCACAAGTGTGGGGACTAAAAAAATATGATATGAGGAAATCATTCTTTCTATCAATAAACGTTCCCAAGTATATGAACTATCTCGAAACCTACACGTTTTATTTCATCTTTGAAAATGAATGCAGACTACATCTTAAAGATTATGGGTATGGAAGACGCAAGGCTACCGAAACAGCTCTGGATTTATGCAGTTATGTATAAAAAGATGTGGTTCGAAGATTGGCGCAACCTTGCCGCAGATTGTGGATATACTTTTAATGTAGTAGGAAGGACGTTATCCAGATAAAGGAAATGCTTTATGAAACTATTGTCACCATTGATGTAAACGAAAGGTACCTACGCATTTATTGAACCCGCTAGAGCCTCAACAGAACGGCAATTCTACTTCAAATTGAACTACAATCTAAACGAATCAAATTATTTCCATTCAAACTTGTCGTGCAGTGCAATATGTGTCATATTTAAGATGAGAGGGGAGCTTCTGCGTCTCAACTATATGCCACACAGACTCGCATTATATGTAATTCACGCGAGCGAGAAGATATTGGCCACTTTTTTGGAACATGTCCAATCTTAAAGGAATTAAGGACATTTTTTGGTAGAAACACTTTAAGGGAAAAAGGTGTATGGAACTTGCTTAACGGTCAAAACTAGAATCAGCTCACCGAATATTATACTGGAGCGACATCATACAGAAATAAAATTATTAATGAGTGTTTCTAGTTTTTTATATTCATGCCAAAATATGCAATGTAAATCATTTTGAATTAACTTAAAATTTATATTTATTTGTTGTCTGGAACAATACAAACATATAAAAAATTTGACAGTTGAATTATTCTTAAAAATTTTAATATTACTAACAATATTTTTCATATAAAGAAAAAGTTTAGTTTGAAAATTTATTTTCGTTAAATATATTTTTAGTCAAAAACAAATTTTTACCAATTTTAGTAGCATTTCTTAATTTTTTTACAAATTGAATAAATCAAATCAATTTGAAAGATATCAAGAACCGAACATCAATCTTAAAACAAAAATTGCGTACTATTTTTTTGAGATTTTATTTTTTTATGAAAAAACGGACTGTAGGATTTTTATACAAAAAAATAAAAATAAAAAGAGTTTAAAGACAATATTTTCAATCGTAAATAAATTTTTACCAAGTTTTAATATTGTTTTTTTATTTAGGTTTTTATTTTTTGTAAAAAAACCTCCATTTCGTTTTTTCTCAATTTTTTTTAGAATGTTGAAAACAATATTTTGTATAAGATAAAATAAGTTTGAAGCCATAATCTTAAGTTTTTAAAAAGATATTTGAGTCGAAATTCAATTTTTACCAAATTTGAATAATGTTATTTTTGGGTTTTTATTTTTTGTACAAAAATTGTCAATTTGATTTTTCCCAAAATTTTACTAGATGTTAAAAGCTTTATTTTTCGTTGCAAAAAATTGTTTTAGAGATCAAATTTTTTCCAAAAATATAGTGGTTTGGTATCACGTAACAATATATAATATACAATTTTATTCTAGTCTCTAGCTTCATTGGTTCGTGAGATATTTAGGGTTAACCAAAATTTTCACCTTTTTTCAAACTGCTATGATAAAAAAATCACCCGCGCTGTTTTCTTGAGAGCCCTTTCTGCATCTTTCTGTTGTTATCTGAATAACAACATTTATTTGAAGTCGATATCTCTTCTGGTTCTTGAGCTATGGACAACGAAAAAACGTCGCGAACGTACTGACGTACGGACGTACGTATACACGCACGCACATACATCTTTCTAAACATCTTTTATTCGACTCTAGGGACCTTGAAACGTCGAAAATTGTCAAAGTTTTCGATTAGACAAATCGCACCCATTACAATAACTTCCTATGGGAAATTAACAAGAGCAAAACTTGATAAAAGTTGATATATGTCTCAAGTAAAAGAAAAAGTAAGAAAATAATTATAAAACTGCTTTATAAAAGGATTCTCAGCACTTTCACAACTTTTCTTGAAACAAGCTGCTAATTTCAGTAAGTCAATATTCAAGCCAAGGAAATTGAGTAAACTTTTTTTATTGGACTCTTGGAAGCATTTCCTTAATTCAGAAACTGGTCAAGCAGACTTACGACTTTAATATCAAAACTAATATTAATTTTTCTGTTTATGGTCTTTATTAATACGACGTTACATCAAATCAAAAACTTAAAATCCAATTATTGATTTAAAACCTTTTTACTTAATGCCAAAGAGTTGGTATATGTAATTACATGTATTGAAATTGTTTCTTATTTTATTTTCAGTTTAACTAAGTTATTTTATAAAATTAATCAAATTTTCATTGAGAATAATTATACACATTTTTAAAAATCCCTAGCACCATCTCTTTTTAAATTAGGGAACCGAATCTTAAAATGTTGTTGGAAAGTGACAGTGTGCACAATGTTTTGATTTGCGGTTGAAGTTCGAGAATTTCGTAAACTTTTTTATGACGGAACTGTTAGCGGCGGAAGATTTGGCTAAGTTAAACGAGTTTAAGCTGCAGGAATTGGGTTCAAGAAGGAAACTAAGACGTTCCTGCTTCTATCAAGGCGGTGCATGCTAGACCCCTCTTAACCACTGGGCACACTGGGACCTGGCCCAGAACCCGCAATCACTGGGGGCCTCAAAATTTCTGAAACATCACTTAACGTCTATTTATCTTCGATTTTTCAAAAAAAAAAATGTGTCAAATTGTTTATTTTAAATGCATTAAGAATAATCAGAATTCGAGCTTTATTTTGCTGAACAACAACCTTTGCCGAAAATATTAAATGGCATTCTTTTCCATTAAAATTATTGCAGAAATTTAAAGCACCTACAAACAATGCTCCGCTGTAAACAACTAACTTTGTGGCAATGCAGTTCGCTTTCTGACCTTTCTTCCCACTTTCGACACTCTAAGCGTTCATTTGAAACAGTGACTAGGTTCGTTTACGAAGATTAGCCTAAATGTTGACTGTTTTTTCGATTAAAAAATCTTAATTCAGAAGACTTTAAAGAATACTGCAAATCTTTTGCTTAATTTTCTACTGAAGATGTGAATGGACTTGAACTTAATGTTGAATTCCTAAATTGAAAAGAATACTTGAAAATTAGTCGACACGAAAATGAAAAAGATTGACGATTTTCTAGAAATTCATAACTTTTTAATGTTTTAATTGGACTACAAATTTTCATAAGTATGATGATGATGACCAATTGCATTGAGGAGGGTTCCTTCTCTGATTTAATAATAACAAAAAAACGGACTCATGACACCAATCCTCAAAGGCATCGATTTTGAAGATGTGATCAATGATTTTGCTAATCTCAAATCAAGAAAAAGTCTCTTTCAATAAACGGTCCTCTCTTTGACATGAAAAATGCAGACAAGGCCCCCAAAAGGGTAAAGACAGACCAATCAATTGGCCATAGCTCTCTGACACACTATACATATTTGCCTTTTTATAAAAACTTCCCGGATTATTGTCAACTATCAAACTAATAATCAATTTGATTGTAAAGTTCTGGTCTTTGATATACATCAACTCTCAATTGATAGTTTTTCTATTTTCAAAACAAAATTTTCCTAATTTCCACAAGTGTACTCAAATGTGTATTTAAAGGTACTTATTATACGTATAATAAATTCCTTTAATCGCTTTTGGAATAGAAATTACTTAAAACCTTTGAAAAACCCGCCCTCACACTCACTTGATGTCCGGGTAAAGTTATTAAAAACCAAAAAAACACAAAACAAGGACACGACTTTCAACATAACAACCGACAAAGTGATAGCCTCTTGGTAAAACACATGTCCATCGACTTCCAATTACGTAGATAAGCGTATCTGTACAAAACTATCGCACGACTTAAAAGCCATTAATTCAAATGTTATACACTCGACTTGTATATTTTATAAGAGGCGCGGAACCCTAAATTTCTTTTATTTTAACTCACAAATATCCCATACCCACTTACCCAGGTAAAGGTGAGCAAGATGATGGATTAATGTACACAAAAATAAAAACCCGAAATTGTAACTTCAAATGTAATTCGATTAATCTTAAGATCATTTAGTCGGTCATCGTAGCCATGGAGAGGGAGGACAATCCTAAGGCAAAAAAAAAGAAAGGAGAAGACAACAAAACCAAAAAACGATCCAAAACATTGTTGATGATCACCAAGACGAAGACGACTGTTGCGATGATGAGGACAAGCGACGCATCAACTCCAATTAAACGCTGAAAATATGATCAATCCTCGTCATATCGGGGGACATTAACTCTCCAGGGCCATGCCATTGTCATTGCTAACGTGATGGTCTCTTTGCGCACATAAGAGCAAGGCTGAAGCTATAGCCTACCTATAGTACCTTCGAACATTAAATACCTCCTATCTTTATGTAAGTAGATAGTGAAACAGAGATCAGTAATTGATGGGTACATCTGTCATTCGTCAATCGACCGCTCGCAGTTCATCTCATACCTGCCGACGACCGACGCACCGTTGCCAAGGATCCAAGATGATGCGACCCGACAAAATACACTACGCACACTAATCATCGATTGAGTATCTCTAACTACGCGCCTAATGATCGGCAATATTTCATAATGATTCCATCACATCTCATGGATCTTGAGGATCTAGGCAAAGATGAAGGCAGAAAAAAAATCAATCACATCAAAGATTCCTCAAAACAAAAATTAAATAGACGCAGACGAAAGACGATGACGAAGAACCTAAGGAGGGGGCAGCAAAAAAACATTTGTCAAAGCCCAGCATCGCCGCGCCGCGCCGTTCGTAGAGTGCCAAGGGAGTGAGATAATTACAATCGACAATGGCCAATATTATTTTGGGCATTTATGTATTTTCAGTATTTTCGGGGGGAAGGTTTCTCGATTAGTTTTGAAGCTCGCAAAGTACCAAGTGATTTGGATTTAGATTTAGATGAATTATTGAACTCAAGTGGAGTCATTAGAGACGTCGACCATCTGAGTCGTTTTTTTTTTTCAATACGCGTTCTTTTTTTTTGTTGCTTAAATCAATGTTAATGGGGAAAACGTTTTTTAATTTTGTATTTTTAATTTGTACTTTGTCCAACATATGGGCGGGTTGCTGGAGTACGGGTCGGGTATATGGATGGGACGACATTAGACGAAAAAATGTTCCTGTCAATCGATGGATACCATCATCATGATGGCTGGATCGGTGATGATGATCGACTCAAGATCAAAGAGTTGTGTATTTGTGTTTGGATATGAGGTTTTTTTTTCTTATTATTTTTTCGTTAAAATATTATAATTTTTTTTAGTCGAAAACGCGCGCAAAGAGAGAACGAGAAGCATTAATGAAATTGAATTAATAATTCACGTCAAAAAACGAAATTTAATTTAATTGACGTTGTGGAGTGGTTGATCACTTACATGCCAGATATTTGGGTCAAAAGGAAAAATAAATTAATTAATTTTTTTCAGATTTTTGTTTTGTTTTTGAAATATTATGACAAATTGAATCTATTTTAAGTAAAAGGTAGTAAGTATGTTATAGATTTTAACATTTTGTTTTTCGGTTGATCCAAAAAAAAAAAATAATATTATTTAGTCCACAGCTATTTAGATTTGGACTTTGAAGGCTACAACCGTATCCGTATAATGTATTTGATGCGGGGAAAGCGAGATATTAAAATAAGTTTTAGTTCATACAATCGGCTTAATGTTAAATATTGAGTTACATGTTATATAGTTTTTTTACCAAGTTGTCGAAATATGACAAAATGACGCACGACATAGATCATGGATGTGGTTTTTAAAAATCAAAGGGAGAATTTTAAAGAAGTAGAGGGGGAGTACATTTAGACATTATTTCAAAAAAAGTTATTGGAAAACGTACTGAGCAAATCCAAATTTTAGTTATAAATGCTTTTCTCTTAAACAAAATTAAGTTGAAGGTTTTGATTATTAGACTATTCTTGGAAGGAGAGATGTTTTTTTTAGTCCACAAAAACAAAACAAATTCTTTATTTGGAATGGAGTAAAAATTGTACTTATGAGTTGAAAGTGGTTGCTTTATCCAAACTTGTAGAAAAACACTTACCAACTGTGCCCGTATGTCGGTAATTCTTAAAGTTTTATAAGGAATTGATAACAAAATAATATTGAAGTCAAAAACCTTTTTATCAGTTTCTATTTTTTGTTTGTAGGTATTAGTTTTGTGCCAAATAATTTAATTTTAAGGAAATATAGGTATCTAAAGGCAAATAAAATGCAAGACTGGTTGGAACATTAGACTTTAACGCCAAGCTAGGAAGAGAATACATCTTTGGTAGCACAATTGGGAGATACAGCCTGCACGACACCACCTCCGACAACGGATTTAGGATGATCGATTTCGCTGCGGGACGAGATGTTCTGGTAGCAAGTACGCAGTTCACACATCTCAATATCCACAAGGGGACATGGAAACCTCCTGATCAATCAACTGTCAACCAGATTGACCAACCTGCGATCGACGCACGACACTTCTCCTGTATACAGGATGTCCGAACATTCCGAAAGGCCAACATTGACTTCCACCACTACCTCGTTGTAGCCAAGGTACGGCTAAGGGTATCCCGATCCAAGCCAAAACAAGGAAGTACTGTGAGAACTTTCGACGTTATACGGCTACAATCGCAAGATATTGCCATGTTCTTTTCCGATCGAGTCTCTAATAACCTTTAAGATAACCATCAGAGATGCCGCCTCTGAAGTGCTAGGTTTCACGCGGCCACCACAGCGAAACCTCTGGTTTGACGACGAATGCTGGCAAGAACACGCGGCGAAACAACAGGCTTACGAAACGGCGCTGCACAGAAGGGCCAGAGCTGCTCGCGGGCTTTACGAGCAGAAGAGGAGAGAGGAACACCGGCTTCTTTGAGGGAAAAAAAGAGAGCATGAGAAGCGTGCGATCGAGGAGATAGAGGGATGTCACAACATTAATGAGGTTCGAAAATTTGATCATAAAGTAAAAAAAACCTCCAAGGGTACCAGCCCCTAACCGAAACCTGTAAGGACGATCAGGGGATCATCGTAGTAGAACCGCAGTCTATGTTGAGAATATGGAAAGACCACTTCTCCAAATTATATAACAGCGATGACAAACCGAATTCCGCTGTAAGGCAAATAGCACCACTCAACCTAGGCGACGCAGATCAACAATTCCGCCTTCCCGACCTCGACGAAGTGAAGATAGCTATATCTGAACTGAAGTGAAACAAAGCAAACTATTCAAAGCATTAGGCGATGACTTGGTAGGGAGCATGCACCAACTCATCTGCAAAATATGAGGTCGGAAGAAAAGAAAGCATGCCCGATGAGTGGAATCTCACCATATCGTGCCCGATGCATAAGATAGGAGACCCTCTAAATTGCGCCAACTACAGATGCATCAGTCTGCTTAACATTGCATATAAGATCCTCTCTGCCATATTATGTGAACGTCTGAAGCCATTCGTCAACAACCTAATTGGTCCTTATCACTGTGGCTTCAGACCGGGAAAGTCCACTATCGACCAAATATTCACACTACGGCAGATCTTGGAAAAAACTCAGGAACTTCAAATCGATACCCACGATCTCTTTATCGATTTTAAAGCCACGTATGACAGCATCTATAGGGAAGAGCTCTACAGAGAAATGTCTATATTTGGCATCCCTGTCAAATGTATCCGTTTGTGCAGAATGACGATGGAGAATGTACGCTGCTCTTTCAATCCGGAAAAGATCTTACCGATGCATTTGATGTCAAAAAAGGTTTTAGACAAGGCGATGCACTGTCATGCGACTTCTTCAACATCGTTCTGGAAAGAATTGTGCAAAACTCAACCGTCAACACTAGAGGCACAATCTTCCAAAGATCCATCCAATTACTCGGATACGCAGAAGATATTGACATAATTGGAAGATCAAAGCGTGATGTCAGTGGAGCTTTTTTGAGCATTGCGACGGAAGCGAAGAAGATGGGTTTAGTGGTCAATGAGTATATGCTGTCATCAAAAAAGTACATTGAACAATGACGTCTTGGAAAACGTCACCATGGCAGATATAACTTTGAGGTAGTAAAGGACTTTGTCTACCTAGGCATCGCTATTAATTCAGACAACGACACCAGCGCTGAAATCAAACGAAGAATAACTCTTGTAAATCGCAGCTTCTTTGGACTTAGAAGGCAATTGAGAAGTAAAGTCCTCTCTCGAGCATCTAAAATCACCATCTATAAGACACTCATCATCCCGGTTCTCATTTATGGCGCTGAGGCCTGGACCCTGTCAAAGAAAGATGAGAGCGTCTTAGGATGCTGCGAGAGAAAAATTCTTCGGGTGATTTTTGGTCCCGTACGCATAGATGGAGAATATAGGTGAAGATATAACGACGAACTGTACGGGCTGTACAGCGACACTGACCTAGTTAGCAGAATTAAAGTCCAACGGCTTAGATGGCTAGGTCATGTAGACGGATGGACATCAACGCTCCAGCCCGGAAGGTCTTCGAATCCAATCCCGAGGGACGGAGCAGTAGAGGAAGACCGCGACTCAGGTGGTGCACCCAGATGGGAGAGGACCTCAACCAACTTGGCGTGCGAAACTCGAGACAGCTAGCTAGGGACGAAGCTGGCTGGAGACGTTTGTTGGTTGAGGCCCAGGTCCGCCCCGGACTGTAGCGCCACCTTAAGTAAGTAAGTAGGTAATTTTTACGAAAACAAACAGATAGATTTTCGTAATATTTTTTGTTTTTGTTGTATTGATCCAAAAGGGTTGATACCCCCATAGAACCGTTTTTTTTATTTGTAAGTTTTCTTTAGAATTAATTAACCGATTTGAATAATGTCTTGATAATATTTGATGAACAAAAATGTCATTGATTTAATTTTTGGTTTTTAAAAAAAATATTGATTTTTTTTCTCGAAATTCAATATCTTGAATATTGATTATAATTTTTTGCAAAAATAAAATTTAAAACGTATATTACAAAACAATAAAATATTTAAAAACTGGAATTGAAAAACTTTAAAAGTCCACGATTTTCAAATAAAAATCGAAAAATTAAGGTTTTTTTAAGAAATCAAATGGAATTCAAATTTCTGAAAAGTTCATTTTTACATCATAGAATACAGGAAGTATGTTTAAATAGACTCTTTCGATACATGACGGAGTTCGAATATCCCAGTCGTGCATTTTATTTTGTATACTCACGTAATAAAGTTGTTACAATGAGTTTTTCAAATTCTTTTTAACTTTGAGATAGATGAGATAGATAACTCATGTTGTTGTAGTATGGAAAGAGTTAAAACAAAAAAGAGCTCAGTTGGTTTAAAAAGTGACTTCATCTTACGGAAAGTAGTCGATTGGCGTTAGATCCAAGATCTTGAGACCAATTCGCGGGTCCCTAACGTAAGACTATGTGGTATCCAAAAACTTCCTTCAATAATCAATAATGGCATCACGAGATGTGTGACTTGTGACTTGCTTCGCCGTCTTGTTGAAACCACAGCTTCTGCATATCATGGTTGTTAAATTGACTTGAGTCAGCTATATAGCTGTTAAAATTGACTGTTACGTTCGGTGCCTCTAAAAAAACACCCGTTTTATTATGTCAACACACAAAATTAACAAAAGAAAAATAATAATAGATGTTACCATTCCTAAGTCCGAATCAAAACATTGTTTCTTTTAGATGAATTGGCTTCTTGATGGTATCGTGCAGGTTTTTCAAAAATAAAATACTGAATTTGTGTTTGCTTACGTAGCAACTAAGATGAAAATTATTTATGAGTTTTGTCCACTTGCATACTTCAATTTTTTGAATACAGCAGGCGAGGTGAGTGCTCCATCACGCCCGAAACTTCTTTTAAAAATAGTACAGTTTTTGAATATTCATTATACGTTTTCAATATTTGTAAGTGTAACGTGACTGATTTCGTATTGAAATTTGAACAAAGGCTTCCTGCTCCAAAAATTAATGTAAAAAGACAGCATTTTAAGAATAATACTGCTTTGATGTAGAGATTAAATAACGTCAACTATTATTACCACACATAGTCTTTATCAGAGTCAGATTAAGCAGTGAGTTGCAGAGAAAAGAATTCATATCTTTCACAATTAGACTTCCTCATTCTATAAAAAGTGAAATTCAAAAACACCTTAGACCTTTATTTTATTAAGAATTAACAAACAGCAAATAATTGTTGGTCCAGAAAGTCATTGAAGGTAACTTTCGCACATGATTCAGTTGGTGCACTCATAGGAATGTTATTTGACTAGTTTTGAAAAAACATTTTCATGAACCCTTATCTGTCAAAAAATATAAATGTATATTCCTTGATACGGCTTTATATTTATGGACTCATTTGCTTAACGCAGCCATAAGTCGAATTTACACACAGTCAGTTCAATTGCGATCGTTTAAGTACTGGGTTCAATCCCTGTCTGTACTACTTAAAAAGTGTTTTATGAAACTATAGCCATTCGGATTCGGAACGCAATTATAGGCCCCTTACATCCCTGACAAGACTGGATCAAAGGAAGTGTTGAGAGTTGTAAGTCACTAGGACCTGGTTCTCTATACGGAAATACATAAATAAAAAGAAGGTTTGAAATTTCAAAAACATTTTTGAAAAGCCTTATTTTTGTGCAAATACATATCCCAAAAATTATGATAAATTTTGCATAGATAAGTCAATCAAGTGTAAACAGACTAAAAAAAAATTGGAAAGTTTTGCAATCCTTAATCCCAAGCGAGATTAATAAAAAATCGCCAAACCTTCTTCTTCCATAATAATAGGTTCAGAAGCTATTGCATCTTTTCGTGTTTAACTCAAAGTTACAAGCCAAAACACATTGCATACGCTGATATTCTTAAATTCTCATTACAAATAACGAGTAAATGTTTAAATTTATAAGACCACATAAAATACCTGCACTTCTTGTATTTTAAAAGATGATTTAGCCCTATCAATCACCATCAGTAGCTTTCCTGGAGTTTTATTGTTTTGCAGATCTAGTTAGTGAGTTCTTGTATAGTTACAGCCCAGAATCAGCGGCAGCAACATAATGCAACTTCCTCTTGACTCATTTACCGAAAACGCATAACAAAAATTTTACTATTGGCACAACTGCGTTTTAATTTGCGTTAGGCTGTCATGACAGGAACATCAAACAAGAGTATAAAATTAGTGAACATAGATACCTGTCGTCGCCGGTCATTATATTTGATAGAACGTTGAAGAGTGTAGGTCTTTAAGATAAGTCTATGCATTTCCGGAAGAATCATTTCGAACTACTAAGTTTTGTAAATTTTATTGTTTAAACGTTAGAACTGCGATGCGATGCCCCAGCACCCGGTGTGGCGCACGAGTTGCCTTGAGGCTTGGCAGCACACTTGTTCTCTTTTATAGATCGTGCATTCAATAGGACTGCAAGCAAAAGTCCAAGCCCAATGACAGGAACTCAGGTAGTTCACTCTCATTCATCCATCTCCCAGGTATGAGGTTTGAATACCTAGACGAGTATAAAGCAATCTATTTGCCTGCTCGTGCTACGGTCAGTTGAGTCTTAAGTTTGGATTTTATGGCACACGGTTTTGGCTGGCGAGAGGGCATCCAACTGGAGCAACCGCACTCTGTACAGCTCTCGTGGTGTGGACAGCAAGAAACAGGAACAGCGAAGACAACGACTTACAAGACTACGACTATACAACTACGACGACGGAATACATCAGGGGGGCATCTTTGCACCCATAAAGCCGCAGTTATAAAGTCTTTCGTTGGGTAATTTATGGCTTTCATTAAATCACTCCTCAAGTACACATGGCATAAAGTTGTAGTTCGTGATTAAATCGAAATCAAAATTGAATTAAATCAAAACGCTGCCGTTGTAGTATCCACACAAACAGAGGTCCGTTATATTTTTTTGCTGCGGTCGGTCTCGGGATGAGGTCGTTCTTGATGCTTCTACTACTTCTGCGGATACTGGTGCTTTTGGTGCTGTTAAGGAGCTGCTGCGGGTGCTGTTACTGTTTCTGTTGAATATCAGGCTGTTCAGCTGATACTTTTGTTGTTGTTCGATCATGACGAACAAGAAGACATTATGTCGTTGTCTTCGTCGTCAGAGTAGTTGTTGTTGTTAGTAGTCGTCTTCATCATCATCGTCGTCGGTCGACGGCGTCGTCGTCTAGGGGGTGCCCATAGGCTAAAGATTCGTGGGTAGAGGACCTCAATTGAAACGTCTCTATTCGGTGAGGCCAATTAATAAGAAGGAATTGGAATAAAATACCAGATCAGCTACTGGTTCTGTTTCTCTGATGGTCTTATGCCTTTTACATGGTTATATGGTATATATGTCTTGCAATAGATTCGGTATCGAATTTCCTATAAAATCACTCTTACCATCAGAGCCCTCGCTTGCCTTATTGCATAAAAATATCGTGGCTTGCAGTAGACTAATGGATGACATGTTGTGGTGTAGTAATTAAAGTATCTATAAATGGGGCAGAAAAGCGGGCCATATAGCTTCATGAATGCCTTGGATTTTCTAATAGACAACATGAAATTTTAAAAGACAAATCACGAAATTATGGTTGTTCAGATAAATACACATTTAATAGTAGTTTTCTATACAACCATCATTTGAAATCAGGGATATCAAATTTCATGGAAGAAAAAATAATCTTTTAGTGGCAAAACTTAGAGTCTGCAAAAGAAGGTATAGAAAAGATATTTGAGAGAGAGGGGAATACTAGCTGGTGACGCTATACCCATTATTTGAAAAACTTGTGTGGCCTATGAAATCCAAGTTTTTGATATAACTCAAAAATTTAGTAGGTACATACATTTTGCGAGTATTAACTTTGGAAATATGGTATAGGACATTTTAAATGAGAAATTATTGAGGTGGGGGAAAGTTCAAAAAATACGTTTTTGAATGCTTTTCAATGAAACTTAGACGAGTTTTTTAATTCAGAAAAGAACGACTAGTAAACTGAATTGTTTTGGTACTGTATGACAATTCTGACAGTTACAAGTTTTGATAAAATGTAACATTTTAATGAAAAAGAAAGTTGAAAAGCTTAAAAGTCTCGCTTTGAAGTAGTTCGTTCTGTGCTGTTAAGATGCTTGAATCGTTTTCGGATTACTGGCATAACTTTGGTCCTTCACGATTCCTCTTAAAAAATCCGAACGGTAATGTGCCACGTCAGAAAATATGATTTTACACACAAAAATGTTATAAGTGCTCTTAACCCGACAATGCAGAGCGATAACGAAATTAATTTCCGTGCTCTTCAATTGCTGAGTCAATTTTACCCTGTAAACGAATAATCCGAGACCTTTTTGCAGAATCGTCGGCAGGCTAATGCCAATAAGTGACATTCTCTAAAATTATGGATACTTTACGACGACACATGTGAGTATTTGAAGCCAAGACCATATTCTCACAAACTCTGCTCGATTTGGCCAAAGACAATATCGGTTGTTCACACGTTATAGACCCCCAAAAGAAGTTAGTAGTACCTCAGGTGCCATGATGATATCAATTGAGAAGACCATCGACAGGATTAAATTCGGTTTCCACGGATGAGACATTTTATCAAATCCTACATAAATAAATAAACATGGTGACTCAACAGTCACTTTTATTTTATATGGCACAGGCAGAGATTGAACCCAAGACCTCTGGCATGACAGTCATACGCACTTTTTTTTCTTTTAAATTCAATTTTATTAATTCATTCTTAAACCTATCTTAAAGCTAGACAATTTATACATAACTTACAACTAACAACTTAATGGTCCCATACGGACACTCTAAGTTAAATTATAACACTAACTACTAATGCCTTTCAGCCCTAAGGATAATTTTAACTTCAATTCAATTTTATTTATTTTGTATTTATTAGAAAATAATGAGAAAAAAACTTATATCAAGGTCCTTTTTTATGTTTACTTAAAAACTCCTTAAAATAAGGTCCTTAAAATAAAACTTAAAACTAACTTAAACTACCTATTCTAGCTATAAACTACTTAAAACTAGAACAATCACAGCAGCAAATCTAACTATCTAACATTTTTGTTTTTCATATTTTTTTTTATTATTATTTTTTTTTATTCCATGTTTTTTTAAATGTTTTTTTATTTTTTGTATTTTATATTTTTTTTATTTCTTATATAAAACAAGTATGTAATCCGGCCAAGGCTTAAAACCCCATCCCGACTATCCACTATCAAGTGCCGATTGAAGGCACCAAAACTGGTTCTCCTGCTTCACCCTATCAGTTCGGTCCCGTTCGGACACAGCCCTACTGAACCGAAGGATCTCAGCTCCGCCTTGTGCCATGACGTCTCGATTGTATGGGAGTCGCCTATCCACGGTTCTTCGTCTGATGTGGTAAATAAGCGGAACTGGCAATCTATCCTGTATCAGACCATGTATGAGGGCCATGTAGCAAATTACCTTCACTCTGGGGTCAAGACGACTGCTAAAAAACAGACATTTCGTCAGAGCGAAAGTTCCTCTGGCTCTGATCTGCGCAGCATCTATATATGTCGGTAGAAATATAAATACTCATCTAACGAGATACCGAAGTACTTCACTACACTTATGATCGCTAATAGTTGCCCGTGAAGATCAACGATTACCATCTTGCGCCAATTCTTGAACGTATCCCTCTTGGCCCTAGCCAACGGAGTCCTGAACAGAATTCTCTCCGACTTCTGGACATTTATTTTCAGTTTAAAGTTGTCGCAATATCGCTGAATCTTGTCGAAATCACACTCCAAGAGAATTCTAATAACCTCAACCTTTCGGGCCGTTCTGTACGCAATTATAGACCGTGCGTCGGCGTACGCAATTGGCTTTGTAAGACTACCTATCAGATCACTGGTGTAAATGCTGAAGAGAATCGGCGAATTCACCGCTCCCTGTTGAAGAAAATTTTTAATTGAGAATGTTGTGGTAGAAGTTACATTGCCACTTTTGACAACAAACTTTCTACCGTTAAACATATCATAAAGTATATACAGCAATGGCTTGCTTATGCCAAACCTGCTCAGTTTTAAATAAAGACCCTCTAACCATACGGTTTCAAAGGCCTTTTCCAAATCAACCAGAATAGCACCTGTGCATTGTTTTTTTGATTTATTCCATTGGATATCAGAAACGAGTTTAGACGCAGCATGAATTGTGTCATGGCCCGCCTTGAACCCGAACTGTTTATGCGGAATTATTTTGCTGTTCGCAGCCCACTTAGTCAGAGCCCTATAAATGATCTTTTCGAAAACTTTGCTGATGCTCGGAAGAAGACTTATCGACCGAAGATTTGACGGGTTGGAGTTGTCCTTTCCCTTTTTCGGCAGATGATGAACTACAGCGATCTTCCGGTAAATGTCAATTGCTTCCATCGGTAAATGTCTTAGTATACAACGTTGGACATACCACCGACACCTGCTGACTTTTTATTTTTTATTGAATTGAAGATGAGCTGAAACTCAACCTTCGTCACTAACAAGGGACTTGGTCCCGTTTGCTCGGCGATTATGGCATTTGCCAAGGAATCGTCATTGAACCGCATGAAACCGCGGTTCCCAGATCGCCAATGTGTGATATCATTACGGAGGTAAGAGTAATTAAGTAGGGCTCTGTTTTCCAGGTCGTGGTTTGGGCGAATGCTAACAATTATCTTGTACACTTGCTGGAAAGTAGCTCCCACTGCCTCCACTTTTTCCTTCGGATCTTCAATTATGTAAAAGTCATCGTCAAAGATGGCTTCTTCTAGAACAGTCATGCCATATTTCCGTGTCAAAACATAGATAATTTGGGGCCATTCCCGACTGTTCAGAGATATTTTTCATATGTTAACAACTAATCCGAATCACCTTCTATCGTGGAACACAATAAAACCTCAAAGGAATTCGCCAACTATGTAACAACGTATGGTATCCAGGAGCTAAGGAACGTAAATAGCCAATGGTCAGGCGGAGTGGACAAATAAAACTACCTTTGCTCTTCGATAGAACCTTCACACTCAGTGAAGGTCCACAAACAAGTTTTCCGTCAGTCAAAATCGTTTAGTTCAACCTGTGCATGATGAAAACATTGAAAATAAGAGCCTGGGATGCGACCCACACTGATAACTTCCCATCCCGTCTGTAGATTTGTCTTGCTTAAAAGTTTCTCTTTATGTACACACGCACGCACAGACATCTTTCTAAAAATCTTTTATTTCGACTCTAGGGACCTTGAAACGTCGAGAAATGTCAAAACTTTCAATTTGACAAATGGGACCTAATTCAATAACTTCCTATTTGAAGTTAATAACGACAGATTTTCCGACAGAATTCAGAGAGAACGAAACAAGTGGAAAATGCCTACCACAAAGTCGTTAACCTTAAGGTGATTTGGTTGTGATGGTCTATGGCCCCAAAGCCACTGTTGAGTTGCTTAAACTAGAACCTGACCATAATCTCATCTCGAAAGTCTTACAGTTTGATTGATTCATCGTTGAAGACCTACCCGATAAGCTTCTAAGTCGAATGAAATACGCGAATGTTGTATGAAGCGACCATTTAAAACCCTGATGTAATATCAGTCCGGATTGGAGTTTTGTCAATTGGGATGACTGCAAAAATGCTGGACCTGGCCAAAATGTCAGAATTCAAGTGGAAATCAGCTGTAAAGCTATGACTTACAGGGGAATCACTAAAGAAGGCTATTCCTGTTAAAAGTTGTTCTATAATTCTCCATTAGTTAACATTTTTCAGTTTCTTTTTAAGTTGATATGAAGAACTACATGTCATCATTTGTGAACAATTATTAGTAAACAATACAACAAAAATGGAGTCCCATTCAAGTTTTAAGTAAACTAATGATCAAATAATGTAGAACCTCTGATTTTTCCATATAGCACCCCTATAATAATTTACTACCTACACAATGTAATGTTACGTTCCCATACTATCCCCTACAACTATACAACAGACGTTAACAATTGGTTGAAATATTCCAACCAATAAACGAAGAGAAATTTGTCAACCTATTGTCAAGCTATTGTCAACAGCAGTCATTAATGTGTCACCGAATGTCATCCTATATACTCCCACCGACCAGTCAGACAACCAGTCTGGGTTC